>NW_027464606.1:3940000-4012500 GCF_043290135.1 Rhipicephalus microplus | reverse complement strand
AGGTTAGGTTAAGATATGAACCGCGCTAAAACCGCATTAAACAATGTCACTTAGTGAGATGCTGTGTTTTTCACCATTACAAGTAGGGAACTGCGATATCTAATGTCAAAGCGCATGAAACCGTCGTAATCTTGTAGAAAACATTGTAAAGTAGCGAATAAAACGTTTTCTAACGATAGAAGTGCGAAGGTTAGCTTGAGTTATGTTAGTTTAAGCTATGTAGCGTCGTGAAACTACCAAAAACGACGTCATTTAACGAAATAGTGTTGTTTTATTGCGAGTATTAAACTGCGATAGGTGAAATGTTGTGAATGCACACAAAACGGCATGAACAAGCCAAATACTGCGTGTTCTACTGTTACAAGTGCGAAACTGCTATATTGTGATATTCCCGTTAAAGCGCATGCAAGCATCGTGAAACCTTAAAAAACAATGTCATTTAGCGAGATACAGCGTTCTGTACTGCAATGAGTTGGTGAAAAACTGTGAGGTTATGCAAATATCGTAATTGTGAACGAAACAGTGTAATAGAGCGTTTTTCAATACAAGTGCGAATGTTAGGTTAGGTTAAGATATGAACCGTCGTAAAACCGCATTAAACAATGTCAATTACTGAGATGCAGTGTTTTTCACCATTAAAAGTAGCGAAATGCGATATTTAATGTGAAAGCGCTTGCAACCGTCGTTAGGTTAGGTTAGGTTAGGTTAGGTTAGGTTAGGTTTGGTTAGGTTAGGTTAGGTTAGGTTAGGTTAGGTTAGGTTAGGTTAGGTTGGGTGTAGTTGGGTTAGGTTAGGTTAGGTTAGGTTAGGTTGGGTTAGGTCAGGTTAGGTTAGGTTAGGTTAGGTTACGTTAGGTTAGGTTAGGTTAGGTTACGTTAGGTTAGGTTAGGTTAGGTAAGGATAATTTGGTTAGGTTAGGTAAGGTTAGGTTAGGTTAGGTTAGGTTGGGTTGGGTGTTGTTGGGTTGGGTTGGGTTGGGTTAGGTTGGGTTAGGTTAGGTTAGGTTACGTTAGGTTAGGTTAGGTTAGGTTACGTTAGGTTATGTTAGGTTAGGTTAGGTTACGTTAGGTTAGGTTAGGTCAGGTAAGGTTAGGTTACGTTAGAATAGGTTAGGTTAGGTTACGTTAGGTTAGGTTAAGTTAGGTTAGGTTAGGTTAGGTTAGGTTAGGTTGGGTTGGGTTGGGTTAGGTTGGGTTAGGTTAGGTTAGGTTAGGTTAGGTTGGGTTAGGTTAGTTTAGGTTAGGTTAGGTTAGGTTAGGTTGGGTTGGGTGGGGTTAGGTTAGGTTAGGTTAGGTAAGGTTAGGTTAGGTTACGTTAGGTTAGGTTAAGGTATGAACCGTCGTAAAACCGCATTAAACAATGTCACTTAGTGAGATGCAGTGTTTTTCACCTTTACAAGTTGGGAACTGTCATATCTAATGTGAAAGCGCTTGAAACCGTCATAATGTTGTAGAAAGCAATGTAAAGTAGCGAATAAAACGTTTTCTAACGATAGAAGTGCGAAGGTTAGCTTGAGTTATGTTAGTTTAAGCTATGTAGCGTCGTGAAACTACCAAAAACGACGTCATCTAACGAGATAGTGTTGTTTTATTGCGAGTATTAAACTGCGATAGGTGAAATGTTGTGAATGCACACAAAACGGCATGAACAAGCCAAATACTGCGTGTTCTACCGTTACAAGTGCGAAACTGCTATATTGTGATATTCTCGTTAAAGCGCATGCAAGCATCGTGAAACCTTGAAGAACAATGTCATTTAGCGAGATACAGCGTTCTGTACTGCAATATGTTGGTGAAAAACTGTGAGGTTATGCAAATATCGTAATTGTGAACGAAACAGTGTAATAGAGCGTTTTTCAATACAAGTACGAATGTTAGGTTAGGTTAAGATATGAACCGTCGTAAAACCGCATTAAACAATGTCACTTAGTGAGATGCAGTGTTTTTCACCATTACAAGTTGGGAACTGCGATATCTAATGTGAAAGCGCTTGCAAACGTCGTTAGGTTAGGTTAGGTTAGGTTAGGTTAGGTTACGTTAGGTTAGGTTTGGTTAGGTTAGGTTAGGTTAGGTTATGTTAGGTTAGGTTGGGTTAGGTTAGGTTAGGTTACGTTAGGTTAAGGTATGAACCGTCGTAAAACCGCAATAAACAATGTCACTTAGTGAGATGCAGTGTTTTTCACCTTTACAAGTTGGGAACTGCGATATCTAATGTGAAAGCGCTTGAAACCGTCGTAATGTTGTAGAAAGCAATGTAAAGTAGCGAGTAAAACATTTTCTAACGATAGAAGTGCGAAGGTTATGTTAGGTTGAGTTATGTTAGTTTAAGCTAGGTAGCGTGGTGAAACCACCAAAAACGACGTCATCTAACGAGATAGTGTTGTTTTATTGCGAGTACGAAACTGCGATAGGTAAAATGTTGTGAAAGCACACAAAACGGCATGAACAAGCCAAATACTGCGTGTTGTACCGTTACAAGTGCGAAACTGCTATGTTGTGACATTCTCGGTAAAGCGCATGCAAGTATCGTGAAACCTTAAAGAACAATGTCATTTAGCGAGATACAGCGTTCTGTACTGCAATAAGTTGGTGAAAAACTGTGAGGTTATGCAAATATCGTAATTGTGAACAAAACAGTGTAATAGAGCGTTTTTAGATACAAGTGCGAATGTTAGGTTAGGTTAAGATATGAACCTTCGTAAAACCGCATTAAACAATGTCAATTACTGAGATGCAGTGTTTTTCACCATTAAAAGTGGGGAACTGCGATATTTAATGTGAAAGCGCTTGCAACCGTCGTTAGGTTAGGTTAGGTTAGGTTAGGTTAGGTTAGGTTTGGTTAGGTTAGGTTAGGTTAGGTTAGATTAGGTTAGGTTGGGTTGAGTTGGGTTAGGTTAGGTTAGGTTAGGTTGGGTTAGGTTAGGTTAGGTTACGTTAGGTTAGGTTAGGTTACCTTAGGTTAGGTTAGATTAGGTTACGTTAGGTTAGGTTAGGTTAGGTAAGGATAATTTGGTTAGGTTAGGTAAGGTTAGGTTAGGTTAGGTTAGGTTGGGTTGGGTGTTGTTGGGTTGGGTTGGGTTGGGTTAGGTTGGGTTAGGTTACGTTAGGTTACGTTAGGTTAGGTTACGTTAGGTTATGTTAGGTTAGGTTATGTTACGTTAGGTTAGGTTAGGTCAGGTAAGGTTAGGTTACGTTAGAATAGGTTAGGTTAGGTTACGTTAGGTTAGGTTAAGTTAGGTTAGGTTAGGTTTGGTTAGGTTAGGTTAGGTTAGGTTAGGTTAGTTTAGGTTAGGTTAGGTTAGGTTAGGTTGGGTTGGGTTGGGTTAGGTTAGGTTAGGTTAGGTTAGGTAAGGTTAGGTTAGGTTAGGTTACGTTAGGTTAAGGTATGAACCGTCGTAAAACCGCATTGAACAATGTCACTTTGTGAGATGCAGGTTTTTTCACCTTTACAAGTTGGGAACTGCGATATCTAATGTGAAAGCGCTTGAAACCGTCGTAATGTTGTAGAAAGCAATGTAAAGTAGCGAGTAAAACGTTTTCTAACGATAGAAGTGCGAAGGTCATGTTAGGTTGAGTTATGTTAGTTTAAGCTAGGTAGCGTCGTGAAACTACCAAAAACAACGTCATCTAACGAGATAGTGTTGTTTTATTGCGAGTACGAAACTGCGATAGGTGAAATGTTGTGAAAGCACACAAAACGGCATGAACAAGCCAAATACTGCGTGTTGTACCGTTACAAGTGCGAAACTGCTATGTTGTGATATTCTCGTTAAAGCGCATGCAAGCATCGTGAAACCTTAAAGAACGATGTCATTTAGCGAGATACAGCGTTCTGTACTGCAATAAGTTGGTGAAAAACTGTGAGGTTATGCAAATATCCTAATTGTGAACGAAACAGTGTAATAGAGCGTTTTTTAGTACAAGTGCGAATGTTAGGTTAGGTTAAGATATGAACCGTCGTTTAACCGCATTAAACAATGTCATTTAGTGAGATGCTGTGTTTTTCGCCATTACAAGTCGGGATTTGCAATATCTAATGTGAAAGCGCATGAAACCGTCGTAATCTTGTAGAAAACATTGTAAAGTAGCGAATAAAACGTTTTCTAACGATAGAAGTGCGAAGGTTCGGTTAGATTGAGCTAGGTAGCGTCGTGAAACCACCAAAAACGATGTCATCTAACGAGATAGTGTTGTTTTATTGCGAGTACGAAACTGCGATAGGTGAAATATTGGGAAAGCACACAAAATGGCATGAACTAGCCAGATACTGCGTCTTGTGCCGTTACAAGTGCGAAACTGCTTTATTGTGATATTCTCGTTAAAGCGCATGCAAGTATCGTGAAAATTTAAAGAACGATGTCATTTAGCGAGATACAGCGTTCTTGTACTGTAATAAGTTGGTTAGAAACTGTGAGGTCAAGCAAATATCGTAATTGTGAACGAAACAGTGTAATTGAGCGTATTTAGTACAAGTGCGAATGTTAGGTTAGGTTGAGATATCAACCGTCGTAAAACCGCATTAAACAATGTCACTTAGTGAACTGTAGTGTTTTTCAACATTACAAGTCGGGAACTACGATATCTAATGTGAAAGCGCATGAAACCGTCGTAATCTTGTAGAAAACATTGTAAAGTTGCGAGTAAAACGTTTTCTAACGATAGAAGTGCGAAGGTTAGCTTGAGTTATGTTAGTTTAAGCTATGTAGCGTCGTGAAGCTACCAAAAACGACGTCATCTAACGAGATAGTGTTGTTTTATTGCGAGTATAAAACTGCGATAGGCGAAATGTTGTGAATGCACACAAAACGGCATGAACAAGCCAAATACTGCGTGTTCTACCGTTACAAGTGCAAAACTGCTATATTGTGATATTCTCGTTAAAGCGCATGCAAGCATCGTGAAACCTTAAAGAACAATGTCATTTAGCGAGATACAGCGTTCTGTACTGCAATAAGTTGGTGAAAAACTGTGAGGTTATGCAAATATCGTAATTGTGAACGAAACAGTGTAATAGAGCGTTTTTCAATACAAGTACGAATGTTAGGTTAGGTTAAGATATGAACCGTCGTAAAACCGCATTAAACAATGTCACTTAGTGAGATGCAGTGTTTTTCACCATTACAAGTTGGGAACTGCGATATCTAATGTGAAAGCGCTTGCAACCGTCGTTAGGTTAGGTTAGGTTAGGTTAGGTTTGGTTAGGTTAGGTTAGGTTAGGTTAGATTAGGTTAGGTTGGGTTGAGTTGGGTTAGGTTAGGTTAGGTTAGGTTAGGTTGGGTTAGGTTAGGTTAGGTTACGTTAGGTTAGGTTAGGTTACGTTAGGTTAGGTTAGGTTAGGTTACGTTAGGTTAGGTTAGGTTAGGTAAGGATAATTTGGTTAGGTTAGGTAAGGTTAGGTTGGGTTGGGTGTTGTTGGGTTGGGTTGGGTTGGGTTGGGTTAGGTTGGGTTAGGTTAGGTTAGGTTACGTTAGGTTAGGTTAGGTTAGGTTACGTTAGGTTATGTTAGGTTAGGTTAGGTTACGTTAGGTTAGGTTAGGTCAGGTAAGGTTAGGTTACGTTAGAATAGGTTAGGTTAGGTTACGTTAGGTTAGGTTAAGTTAGGTTAGGTTAGGTTTGGTTAGGTTACGTTAGGTTAGCTTAGGTTAGGTTAGGTTGGGTTGGGTTGGGTTAGGTTGGGTTAGGTTAGGTTAGGTTAGGTTAGGTTGGGTTAGGTTAGTTTAGGTTAGGTTAGGTTAGGTTAGGTTGGGTTGGGTTGGGTTAGGTTAGGTTAGGTTAGGTTAGGTTAGGTTAAGGTATGAACCGTCGTAAAACCGCAATAAACAATGTCACTTAGTGAGATGCTGTGTTTTTCACCATTACAAGTCGGTAACTGATATCTAATGTGAAAGCGCATGAAACCGTCGTAATCTTGTAGAAAACATTGTAAAGCAGCGAATAAAACGTTTTCTAACGAAAGAAGTGCGAAGGTTAGGTTAGTTTAAGCTAGGTAGCGTCGTGAAACTACCAAAAACGACGTCATCTAACGAGATAGTGTTGTTTTATTGCGAGTACGAAACTGCGATAGGTGAAATGTTGTGAAAGCACACAAAACGGCATGAACAAGCCAAATACTGCGTGTTGTACCGTTACAAGTGCGAAACTGCTATGTTGTGATATTCTCGTTAAAGCGCATGCAAGCATCGTGAAACCTTAAAGAACGATGTCATTTAGCGAGATACAGCGTTCTGTACTGCAATAAGTTGGTGAAAAACTGTGAGGTTATGCAAATATCCTAATTGTGAACGAAACAGTGTAATAGAGCGTTTTTTAATACAAGTGCGAATGTTAGGTTAGGTTAAGATATGAACCGTCGTAAAACCGCATTAAACAATGTCACTTAGTGAGATGCAGTGTTTTTCACCATTACAAGTCGGGAACTGCGATATCTAATGTGAAAGCGCTTGCAAACGTCGTTAGGTTAGGTTAGGTTAGGTTAGGTTAGGTTAGGTTACGTTAGGTTAGGTTAGGTTAGGTTTGGTTAGGTTAGGTTAGGTTAGGTTAGGTTAGGTTAGGGTATGTTAGGTAAGGTTTGGTTAGGTTAGGTTAGGTTAGGTTGGTTTAGGTAAGGTTAGGTTAGGTTAAGATATGAACCGCGCTAAAACCGCATTAAACAATGTCACTTAGTGAGATGCTGTGTTTTTCACCATTACAAGTCGGGAACTGCGATATCTAATGTGAAAGCGCATGAAACCGTCGTAATCTTGTAGAAAACATTGTAAAGTAGCGAATAAAACGTTTTCTAACGATAGAAGTGCGAAGGTTCGGTTAGTTTGAGCTAGGTAGCGTCGTGAAACCACCAAAAACGATGTCATCTACGAGATAGTGTTGTTTTATTGCGAGTACGAAACTGCGATAGGTGAAATATTGGGAAAGCACACAAAATGGCATGAACTAGCCAAATACTGCGTCTTGTGCCGTTACAAGTGCGAAACTGCTTTATTGTGATATTCTCGTTAAAGCGCATGCAAGCGAGATACAGCGTTCTGTACTGTAATAAGTTGGTGAGAAACTGTGAGGTCAAGCAAATATCGTAATTGTGAACGAAACAGTGTAATTGAGCGTATTTAGATACAAGTGCGAATGTTAGGTTAGGTTGAGATATCAACCGTCGTAAAACCGCATTAAACAATGTCACTTAGTGAGATGTAGTGTTTTTCAACATTACAAGTCGGGAACTACGATATCTAATGTGAAAGCGCATGAAACCGTCGTAATCTTGTAGAAAACATTGTAAAGTAGCGAATAAAACGTTTTCTAACGATAGAAGTGCGAAGGTTCGGTTAGTTTGAGCTAGGTAGCGTCGTGAAACTACCAAAAACAACGTCATCTAACGAGATAGTGTTGTTTTATTGCGAGTACGAAACTGCGATAGGTGAAATGTTGTGAAAGCACACAAAACGGCATGAACAAGCCAAATACTGCGTGTTGTACCGTTACAAGTGCGAAACTGCTATGTTGTGATATTCTCGTTAAAGCGCATGCAAGCATCGTGAAACCTTAAAGAACGATGTCATTTAGCGAGATACAGCGTTCTGTACTGCAATAAGTTGGTGAAAAACTGTGAGGTTATGCAAATATCCTAATTGTGAACGAAACAGTGTAATAGAGCGTTTTTTAGTACAAGTGCGAATGTTAGGTTAGGTTAAGATATGAACCGTCGTAAAACCGCATTAAACAATGTCACTTAGTGAGCTGTAGTGTTTTTCAACATTACAAGTCGGGAACTACGATATCTAATGTGAAAGCGCATGAAACCGTCGTAATCTTGTAGAAAACACTGTAAAGTTGCGAGTAAAACGTTTTCTAACGATAGAAGTGCGAAGGTTAGCTTGAGTTATGTTAGTTTAAGCTATGTAGCGTCGTGAAGCTACCAAAAACGACGTCATCTAACGAGATAGTGTTGTTTTATTGCGAGTATAAAACTGCGATAGGTGAAATGTTGTGAATGCACACAAAACGGCATGAACAAGCCAAACACTGCGTGTTCTACCGTTACAAGTGCAAAACTGCTATATTGTGATATTCTCGTTAAAGCGCATGCAAGCATCGTGAAACCTTAAAGAACAATGTCATTTAGCGAGATACAGCGTTCTGTACTGCAATAAGTTGGTGAAAAACTGTGAGGTTATGCAAATATCGTAATTGTGAACGAAACAGTGTAATAGAGCGTTTTTCAATACAAGTACGAATGTTAGGTTAGGTTAAGATATGAACCGTCGTAAAACCGCATTAAACAATGTCACTTAGTGAGATGCAGTGTTTTTCACCATTACAAGTTGGGAACTGCGATTCTAATGTGAAAGCGCTTGCAAACGTCGTTAGGTTAGGTTAGGTTAGGTTAGGTTACGTTAGGTTAGGTTAGGTTAAGTTTGGTTAGGTTAGGTTAGGTTAGGGCATGTTAGGTAAGGTTTGGTTAGGTTAGGTTAGGTTAGGTTGGTTTAGGTAAGGTTAGGTTAGGTTAAGATATGAACCGCGCTAAAACCGCATTAAACAATGTCACTTAGTGAGATGCTGTGTTTTTCACCATTACAAGTCGGGAACTGCGATATCTAATGTGAAAGCGCATGAAACCGTCGTAATCTTGTAGAAAACATTGTAAAGTAGCGAATAAAACGTTTTCTAACGATAGAAGTGCGAAGGTTAGCTTGAGTTATGTTAGTTTAAGCTATGTAGCGTCGTGAAACTACCAAAAACGACGTCATCTAACGAGATAGTGTTGTTTTATTGCGAGTATTAAACTGCGATAGGTGAAATGTTGTGAATACACACAAAACGGCATGAACAAGCCAAATACTGCGTGTTCTACCGTTACAAGTGCGAAACTGCTATATTGTGATATTCTCGTTAAAGCGCATGCAAGCATCGTGAAACCTTAAAGAACAATGTCATTTAGCGAGATACAGCGTTCTGTACTGCAATATGTTGGTGAAAAACTGTGAGGTTATGCAAATATCGTAATTGTGAACGAAACAGTGTAATAGAGCGTTTTTCAATACAAGTACGAATGTTAGGTTAGGTTAAGATAAGAACCGTCGTAAAACCGCATTAAACAATGTCACTTAGTGAGATGCAGTGTTTTTCACCATTACAAGTTGGGAACTGCGATATCTAATGTGAAAGCGCTTGCAAACGTCGTTAGGTTAGGTTAGGTTAGGTTAGGTTAGGTTAGGTTACGTTAGGTTAGGTTTGGTTAGGTTAGGTTAGGTTAGGTTATGTTAGGTTAGGTTGGGTTAGGTTAGGTTAGGTTACGTTAGGTTAAGGCATGAACCGTCGTAAAACCGCAATAAACAATGTCACTTAGTGAGATGCAGTGTTTTTCACCTTTACAAGTTGGGAACTGCGATATCTAATGTGAAAGCGCTTGAAACCGTCGTAATGTTGTAGAAAGCAATGTAAAGTAGCGAGTAAAACATTTTTTAACGATAGAAGTGCGAAGGTTATGTTAGGTTGAGTTATGTTAGTTTAAGCTAGGTAGCGTGGTGAAACCACCAAAAACGACGTCATCTAACGAGATAGTGTTGTTTTATTGCGAGTACGAAACTGCGATAGGTAAAATGTTGTGAAAGCACACAAAACGGCATGAACAAGCCAAATACTGCGTGTTGTACCGTTACAAGTGCGAAACTGCTATGTTGTGACATTCTCGGTAAAGCGCATGCAAGTATCGTGAAACCTTAAAGAACAATGTCATTTAGCGAGATACAGCGTTCTGTACTGCAATAAGTTGGTGAAAAACTGTGAGGTTATGCAAATATCGTAATTGTGAACAAAACAGTGTAATAGAGCGTTTTTAGATACAAGTGCGAATGTTAGGTTAGGTTAAGATATGAACCTTCGTAAAACCGCATTAAACAATGTCAATTACTGAGATGCAGTGTTTTTCACCATTAAAAGTGGGGAACTGCGATATTTAATGTGAAAGCGCTTGCAACCGTCGTTAGGTTAGGTTAGGTTAGGTTAGGTTAGGTTAGGTTTGGTTAGGTTAGGTTAGGTTAGGTTAGATTAGGTTAGGTTGGGTTGAGTTGGGTTAGGTTAGGTTAGGTTAGGTTGGGTTAGGTTAGGTTAGGTTACGTTAGGTTAGGTTAGGTTACGTTAGGTTAGGTTAGATTAGGTTACGTTAGGTTAGGTTAGGTTAGGTAAGGATAATTTGGTTAGGTTAGGTAAGGTTAGGTTAGGTTAGGTTAGGTTGGGTTGGGTGTTGTTGGGTTGGGTTGGGTTGGGTTAGGTTGGGTTAGGTTACGTTAGGTTACGTTAGGTTAGGTTACGTTAGGTTATGTTAGGTTAGGTTATGTTACGTTAGGTTAGGTTAGGTCAGGTAAGGTTAGGTTACGTTAGAATAGGTTAGGTTAGGTTACGTTAGGTTAGGTTAAGTTAGGTTAGGTTAGGTTTGGTTAGGTTAGGTTAGGTTAGGTTAGGTTAGTTTAGGTTAGGTTAGGTTAGGTTAGGTTGGGTTGGGTTGGGTTAGGTTAGGTTAGGTTAGGTTAGGTAAGGTTAGGTTAGGTTAGGTTACGTTAGGTTAAGGTATGAACCGTCGTAAAACCGCATTGAACAATGTCACTTTGTGAGATGCAGGTTTTTTCACCTTTACAAGTTGGGAACTGCGATATCTAATGTGAAAGCGCTTGAAACCGTCGTAATGTTGTAGAAAGCAATGTAAAGTAGCGAGTAAAACGTTTTCTAACGATAGAAGTGCGAAGGTCATGTTAGGTTGAGTTATGTTAGTTTAAGCTAGGTAGCGTCGTGAAACTACCAAAAACAACGTCATCTAACGAGATAGTGTTGTTTTATTGCGAGTACGAAACTGCGATAGGTGAAATGTTGTGAAAGCACACAAAACGGCATGAACAAGCCAAATACTGCGTGTTGTACCGTTACAAGTGCGAAACTGCTATATTGTGATATTCTCGTTAAAGCGCATGCAAGCATCGTGAAACCTTAAAGAACAATGTCATTTAGCGAGATACAGCGTTCTGTACTGCAATAAGTTGGTGAAAAACTGTGAGGTTATGCAAATATCGTAATTGTGAACGAAACAGTGTAATAGAGCGTTTTTCAATACAAGTACGAATGTTAGGTTAGGTTAAGATATGAACCGTCGTAAAACCGCATTAAACAATGTCACTTAGTGAGATGCAGTGTTTTTCACCATTACAAGTTGGGAACTGCGATTCTAATGTGAAAGCGCTTGCAAACGTCGTTAGGTTAGGTTAGGTTAGGTTAGGTTACGTTAGGTTAGGTTAGGTTAAGTTTGGTTAGGTTAGGTTAGGTTAGGGCATGTTAGGTAAGGTTTGGTTAGGTTAGGTTAGGTTAGGTTGGTTTAGGTAAGGTTAGGTTAGGTTAAGATATGAACCGCGCTAAAACCGCATTAAACAATGTCACTTAGTGAGATGCTGTGTTTTTCACCATTACAAGTCGGGAACTGCGATATCTAATGTGAAAGCGCATGAAACCGTCGTAATCTTGTAGAAAACATTGTAAAGTAGCGAATAAAACGTTTTCTAACGATAGAAGTGCGAAGGTTAGCTTGAGTTATGTTAGTTTAAGCTATGTAGCGTCGTGAAACTACCAAAAACGACGTCATCTAACGAGATAGTGTTGTTTTATTGCGAGTATTAAACTGCGATAGGTGAAATGTTGTGAATACACACAAAACGGCATGAACAAGCCAAATACTGCGTGTTCTACCGTTACAAGTGCGAAACTGCTATATTGTGATATTCTCGTTAAAGCGCATGCAAGCATCGTGAAACCTTAAAGAACAATGTCATTTAGCGAGATACAGCGTTCTGTACTGCAATATGTTGGTGAAAAACTGTGAGGTTATGCAAATATCGTAATTGTGAACGAAACAGTGTAATAGAGCGTTTTTCAATACAAGTACGAATGTTAGGTTAGGTTAAGATAAGAACCGTCGTAAAACCGCATTAAACAATGTCACTTAGTGAGATGCAGTGTTTTTCACCATTACAAGTTGGGAACTGCGATATCTAATGTGAAAGCGCTTGCAAACGTCGTTAGGTTAGGTTAGGTTAGGTTAGGTTAGGTTAGGTTACGTTAGGTTAGGTTTGGTTAGGTTAGGTTAGGTTAGGTTATGTTAGGTTAGGTTGGGTTAGGTTAGGTTAGGTTACGTTAGGTTAAGGCATGAACCGTCGTAAAACCGCAATAAACAATGTCACTTAGTGAGATGCAGTGTTTTTCACCTTTACAAGTTGGGAACTGCGATATCTAATGTGAAAGCGCTTGAAACCGTCGTAATGTTGTAGAAAGCAATGTAAAGTAGCGAGTAAAACATTTTTTAACGATAGAAGTGCGAAGGTTATGTTAGGTTGAGTTATGTTAGTTTAAGCTAGGTAGCGTGGTGAAACCACCAAAAACGACGTCATCTAACGAGATAGTGTTGTTTTATTGCGAGTACGAAACTGCGATAGGTAAAATGTTGTGAAAGCACACAAAACGGCATGAACAAGCCAAATACTGCGTGTTGTACCGTTACAAGTGCGAAACTGCTATGTTGTGACATTCTCGGTAAAGCGCATGCAAGTATCGTGAAACCTTAAAGAACAATGTCATTTAGCGAGATACAGCGTTCTGTACTGCAATAAGTTGGTGAAAAACTGTGAGGTTATGCAAATATCGTAATTGTGAACAAAACAGTGTAATAGAGCGTTTTTAGATACAAGTGCGAATGTTAGGTTAGGTTAAGATATGAACCTTCGTAAAACCGCATTAAACAATGTCAATTACTGAGATGCAGTGTTTTTCACCATTAAAAGTGGGGAACTGCGATATTTAATGTGAAAGCGCTTGCAACCGTCGTTAGGTTAGGTTAGGTTAGGTTAGGTTAGGTTTGGTTAGGTTAGGTTAGGTTAGGTTAGATTAGGTTAGGTTGGGTTGAGTTGGGTTAGGTTAGGTTAGGTTAGGTTGGGTTAGGTTAGGTTAGGTTACGTTAGGTTAGGTTAGGTTACGTTAGGTTAGGTTAGATTAGGTTACGTTAGGTTAGGTTAGGTTAGGTAAGGATAATTTGGTTAGGTTAGGTAAGGTTAGGTTAGGTTAGGTTAGGTTGGGTTGGGTGTTGTTGGGTTGGGTTGGGTTGGGTTAGGTTGGGTTAGGTTACGTTAGGTTACGTTAGGTTAGGTTACGTTAGGTTATGTTAGGTTAGGTTATGTTACGTTAGGTTAGGTTAGGTCAGGTAAGGTTAGGTTACGTTAGAATAGGTTAGGTTAGGTTACGTTAGGTTAGGTTAAGTTAGGTTAGGTTAGGTTTGGTTAGGTTAGGTTAGGTTAGGTTAGGTTAGTTTAGGTTAGGTTAGGTTAGGTTAGGTTGGGTTGGGTTGGGTTAGGTTAGGTTAGGTTAGGTTAGGTAAGGTTAGGTTAGGTTAGGTTACGTTAGGTTAAGGTATGAACCGTCGTAAAACCGCATTGAACAATGTCACTTTGTGAGATGCAGGTTTTTTCACCTTTACAAGTTGGGAACTGCGATATCTAATGTGAAAGCGCTTGAAACCGTCGTAATGTTGTAGAAAGCAATGTAAAGTAGCGAGTAAAACGTTTTCTAACGATAGAAGTGCGAAGGTCATGTTAGGTTGAGTTATGTTAGTTTAAGCTAGGTAGCGTCGTGAAACTACCAAAAACAACGTCATCTAACGAGATAGTGTTGTTTTATTGCGAGTACGAAACTGCGATAGGTGAAATGTTGTGAAAGCACACAAAACGGCATGAACAAGCCAAATACTGCGTGTTGTACCGTTACAAGTGCGAAACTGCTATGTTGTGATATTCTCGTTAAAGCGCATGCAAGCATCGTGAAACCTTAAAGAACGATGTCATTTAGCGAGATACAGCGTTCTGTACTGTAATAAGTTGGTTAGAAACTGTGAGGTCAAGCAAATATCGTAATTGTGAACGAAACAGTGTAATTGAGCGTATTTAGTACAAGTGCGAATGTTAGGTTAGGTTGAGATAACCGTCGTAAAACCGCATTAAACAATGTCACTTAGTGAACTGTAGTGTTTTTCAACATTACAAGTCGGGAACTACGATATCTAATGTGAAAGCGCATGAAACCGTCGTAATCTTGTAGAAAACATTGTAAAGTTGCGAGTAAAACGTTTTCTAACGATAGAAGTGCGAAGGTTAGCTTGAGTTATGTTAGTTTAAGCTATGTAGCGTCGTGAAGCTACCAAAAACGACGTCATCTAACGAGATAGTGTTGTTTTATTGCGAGTATAAAACTGCGATAGGCGAAATGTTGTGAATGCACACAAAACGGCATGAACAAGCCAAATACTGCGTGTTCTACCGTTACAAGTGCAAAACTGCTATATTGTGATATTCTCGTTAAAGCGCATGCAAGCATCGTGAAACCTTAAAGAACAATGTCATTTAGCGAGATACAGCGTTCTGTACTGCAATAAGTTGGTGAAAAACTGTGAGGTTATGCAAATATCGTAATTGTGAACGAAACAGTGTAATAGAGCGTTTTTCAATACAAGTACGAATGTTAGGTTAGGTTAAGATATGAACCGTCGTAAAACCGCATTAAACAATGTCACTTAGTGAGATGCAGTGTTTTTCACCATTACAAGTTGGGAACTGCGATATCTAATGTGAAAGCGCTTGCAACCGTCGTTAGGTTAGGTTAGGTTAGGTTAGGTTTGGTTAGGTTAGGTTAGGTTAGGTTAGATTAGGTTAGGTTGGGTTGAGTTGGGTTAGGTTAGGTTAGGTTAGGTTAGGTTGGGTTAGGTTAGGTTAGGTTACGTTAGGTTAGGTTAGGTTACGTTAGGTTAGGTTAGGTTAGGTTACGTTAGGTTAGGTTAGGTTAGGTAAGGATAATTTGGTTAGGTTAGGTAAGGTTAGGTTGGGTTGGGTGTTGTTGGGTTGGGTTGGGTTGGGTTGGGTTGGGTTAGGTTAGGTTAGGTTACGTTAGGTTAGGTTAGGTTAGGTTACGTTAGGTTATGTTAGGTTAGGTTAGGTTACGTTAGGTTAGGTTAGGTCAGGTAAGGTTAGGTTACGTTAGAATAGGTTAGGTTAGGTTACGTTAGGTTAGGTTAAGTTAGGTTAGGTTAGGTTTGGTTAGGTTACGTTAGGTTAGCTTAGGTTAGGTTAGGTTGGGTTGGGTTGGGTTAGGTTGGGTTAGGTTAGGTTAGGTTAGGTTAGGTTGGGTTAGGTTAGTTTAGGTTAGGTTAGGTTAGGTTAGGTTGGGTTGGGTTGGGTTAGGTTAGGTTAGGTTAGGTTAGGTTAGGTTAGGTTAGGTTAAGGTATGAACCGTCGTAAAACCGCAATAAACAATGTCACTTAGTGAGATGCTGTGTTTTTCACCATTACAAGTCGGTAACTGATATCTAATGTGAAAGCGCATGAAACCGTCGTAATCTTGTAGAAAACATTGTAAAGCAGCGAATAAAACGTTTTCTAACGAAAGAAGTGCGAAGGTTAGGTTAGTTTAAGCTAGGTAGCGTCGTGAAACTACCAAAAACGACGTCATCTAACGAGATAGTGTTGTTTTATTGCGAGTACGAAACTGCGATAGGTGAAATGTTGTGAAAGCACACAAAACGGCATGAACAAGCCAAATACTGCGTGTTGTACCGTTACAAGTGCGAAACTGCTATGTTGTGATATTCTCGTTAAAGCGCATGCAAGCATCGTGAAACCTTAAAGAACGATGTCATTTAGCGAGATACAGCGTTCTGTACTGCAATAAGTTGGTGAAAAACTGTGAGGTTATGCAAATATCCTAATTGTGAACGAAACAGTGTAATAGAGCGTTTTTTAATACAAGTGCGAATGTTAGGTTAGGTTAAGATATGAACCGTCGTAAAACCGCATTAAACAATGTCACTTAGTGAGATGCAGTGTTTTTCACCATTACAAGTCGGGAACTGCGATATCTAATGTGAAAGCGCTTGCAAACGTCGTTAGGTTAGGTTAGGTTAGGTTAGGTTAGGTTAGGTTACGTTAGGTTAGGTTAGGTTAGGTTTGGTTAGGTTAGGTTAGGTTAGGTTAGGTTAGGTTAGGGTATGTTAGGTAAGGTTTGGTTAGGTTAGGTTAGGTTAGGTTGGTTTAGGTAAGGTTAGGTTAGGTTAAGATATGAACCGCGCTAAAACCGCATTAAACAATGTCACTTAGTGAGATGCTGTGTTTTTCACCATTACAAGTCGGGAACTGCGATATCTAATGTGAAAGCGCATGAAACCGTCGTAATCTTGTAGAAAACATTGTAAAGTAGCGAATAAAACGTTTTCTAACGATAGAAGTGCGAAGGTTCGGTTAGTTTGAGCTAGGTAGCGTCGTGAAACCACCAAAAACGATGTCATCTACGAGATAGTGTTGTTTTATTGCGAGTACGAAACTGCGATAGGTGAAATATTGGGAAAGCACACAAAATGGCATGAACTAGCCAGATACTGCGTCTTGTGCCGTTACAAGTGCGAAACTGCTTTATTGTGATATTCTCGTTAAAGCGCATGCAAGCGAGATACAGCGTTCTGTACTGTAATAAGTTGGTGAGAAACTGTGAGGTCAAGCAAATATCGTAATTGTGAACGAAACAGTGTAATTGAGCGTATTTAGATACAAGTGCGAATGTTAGGTTAGGTTGAGATATCAACCGTCGTAAAACCGCATTAAACAATGTCACTTAGTGAGATGTAGTGTTTTTCAACATTACAAGTCGGGAACTACGATATCTAATGTGAAAGCGCATGAAACCGTCGTAATCTTGTAGAAAACATTGTAAAGTAGCGAATAAAACGTTTTCTAACGATAGAAGTGCGAAGGTTCGGTTAGTTTGAGCTAGGTAGCGTCGTGAAACTACCAAAAACAACGTCATCTAACGAGATAGTGTTGTTTTATTGCGAGTACGAAACTGCGATAGGTGAAATGTTGTGAAAGCACACAAAACGGCATGAACAAGCCAAATACTGCGTGTTGTACCGTTACAAGTGCGAAACTGCTATGTTGTGATATTCTCGTTAAAGCGCATGCAAGCATCGTGAAACCTTAAAGAACGATGTCATTTAGCGAGATACAGCGTTCTGTACTGCAATAAGTTGGTGAAAAACTGTGAGGTTATGCAAATATCCTAATTGTGAACGAAACAGTGTAATAGAGCGTTCTTTAGTACAAGTGCGAATGTTAGGTTAGGTTAAGATATGAACCGTCGTAAAACCGCATTAAACAATGTCACTTAGTGAGCTGTAGTGTTTTTCAACATTACAAGTCGGGAACTACGATATCTAATGTGAAAGCGCATGAAACCGTCGTAATCTTGTAGAAAACACTGTAAAGTTGCGAGTAAAACGTTTTCTAACGATAGAAGCGCGAAGGTTAGCTTGAGTTATGTTAGTTTAAGCTATGTAGCGTCGTGAAGCTACCAAAAACGACGTCATCTAACGAGATAGTGTTGTTTTATTGCGAGTATAAAACTGCGATAGGTGAAATGTTGTGAATGCACACAAAACGGCATGAACAAGCCAAACACTGCGTGTTCTACCGTTACAAGTGCAAAACTGCTATATTGTGATATTCTCGTTAAAGCGCATGCAAGCATCGTGAAACCTTAAAGAACAATGTCATTTAGCGAGATACAGCGTTCTGTACTGCAATAAGTTGGTGAAAAACTGTGAGGTTATGCAAATATCGTAATTGTGAACGAAACAGTGTAATAGAGCGTTTTTCAATACAAGTACGAATGTTAGGTTAGGTTAAGATATGAACCGTCGTAAAACCGCATTAAACAATGTCACTTAGTGAGATGCAGTGTTTTTCACCATTACAAGTTGGGAACTGCGATTCTAATGTGAAAGCGCTTGCAAACGTCGTTAGGTTAGGTTAGGTTAGGTTAGGTTACGTTAGGTTAGGTTAGGTTAAGTTTGGTTAGGTTAGGTTAGGTTAGGGCATGTTAGGTAAGGTTTGGTTAGGTTAGGTTAGGTTAGGTTGGTTTAGGTAAGGTTAGGTTAGGTTAAGATATGAACCGCGCTAAAACCGCATTAAACAATGTCACTTAGTGAGATGCTGTGTTTTTCACCATTACAAGTCGGGAACTGCGATATCTAATGTGAAAGCGCATGAAACCGTCGTAATCTTGTAGAAAACATTGTAAAGTAGCGAATAAAACGTTTTCTAACGATAGAAGTGCGAAGGTTAGCTTGAGTTATGTTAGTTTAAGCTATGTAGCGTCGTGAAACTACCAAAAACGACGTCATCTAACGAGATAGTGTTGTTTTATTGCGAGTATTAAACTGCGATAGGTGAAATGTTGTGAATACACACAAAACGGCATGAACAAGCCAAATACTGCGTGTTCTACCGTTACAAGTGCGAAACTGCTATATTGTGATATTCTCGTTAAAGCGCATGCAAGCATCGTGAAACCTTAAAGAACAATGTCATTTAGCGAGATACAGCGTTCTGTACTGCAATATGTTGGTGAAAAACTGTGAGGTTATGCAAATATCGTAATTGTGAACGAAACAGTGTAATAGAGCGTTTTTCAATACAAGTACGAATGTTAGGTTAGGTTAAGATAAGAACCGTCGTAAAACCGCATTAAACAATGTCACTTAGTGAGATGCAGTGTTTTTCACCATTACAAGTTGGGAACTGCGATATCTAATGTGAAAGCGCTTGCAACCGTCGTTAGGTTAGGTTAGGTTAGGTTAGGTTAGGTTAGGTTTGGTTAGGTTAGGTTAGGTTAGGTTAGATTAGGTTAGGTTGGGTTGAGTTGGGTTAGGTTAGGTTAGGTTAGGTTAGGTTGGGTTAGGTTAGGTTAGGTTACGTTAGGTTAGGTTAGGTTACGTTAGGTTAGGTTAGGTTAGGTTACGTTAGGTTAGGTTAGGTTAGGTAAGGATAATTTGGTTAGGTTAGGTAAGGTTAGGTTAGGTTAGGTTAGGTTGGGTTGGGTGTTGTTGGGTTGGGTTGGGTTGGGTTGGGTTAGGTTGGGTTAGGTTAGGTTAGGTTACGTTAGGTTAGGTTAGGTTAGGTTACGTTAGGTTATGTTAGGTTAGGTTAGGTTACGTTAGGTTAGGTTAGGTCAGGTAAGGTTAGGTTACGTTAGAATAGGTTAGGTTAGGTTACGTTAGGTTAGGTTAAGTTAGGTTAGGTTAGGTTTGGTTAGGTTACGTTAGGTTAGCTTAGGTTAGGTTAGGTTGGGTTGGGTTGGGTTAGGTTGGGTTAGGTTAGGTTAGGTTAGGTTAGGTTGGGTTAGGTTAGTTTAGGTTAGGTTAGGTTAGGTTAGGTTGGGTTGGGTTGGGTTAGGTTAGGTTAGGTTAGGTTAGGTTAGGTTAGGTTAGGTTAAGGTATGAACCGTCGTAAAACCGCAATAAACAATGTCACTTAGTGAGATGCTGTGTTTTTCACCATTACAAGTCGGTAACTGTGATATCTAATGTGAAAGCGCATGAAACCGTCGTAATCTTGTAGAAAACAATGTAAAGCAGCGAATAAAACGTTTTCTAACGAAAGAAGTGCGAAGGTTAGGTTAGTTTAAGCTAGGTAGCGTCGTGAAACTACCAAAAACGACGTCATCTAACGAGATAGTGTTGTTTTATTGCGAGTACGAAACTGCGATAGGTGAAATGTTGTGAAAGCACACAAAACGGCATGAACAAGCCAAATACTGCGTGTTGTACCGTTACAATTGCGAAACTGCTATGTTGTGATATTCTCGTTAAAGCGCATGCAAGCATCGTGAAACCTTAAAGAACGATGTCATTTAGCGAGATACAGCGTTCTGTACTGCAATAAGTTGGTGAAAAACTGTGAGGTTATGCAACTATCCTAATTGTGAACGAAACAGTGTAATAGAGCGTTTTTTAATACAAGTGCGAATGTTAGGTTAGGTTAAGATATGAACCGTCGTAAAACCGCATTAAACAATGTCACTTAGTGAGATGCAGTGTTTTTCACCATTACAAGTCGGGAACTGCGATATCTAATGTGAAAGCGCTTGCAAACGTCGTTAGGTTAGGTTAGGTTAGGTTAGGTTAGGTTAGGTTACGTTAGGTTAGGTTAGGTTAGGTTTGGTTAGGTTAGGTTAGGTTAGGTTAGGGTATGTTAGGTAAGGTTTGGTTAGGTTAGGTTAGGTTAGGTTGGTTTAGGTAAGGTTAGGTTAGGTTAAGATATGAACCGCGCTAAAACCGCATTAAACAATGTCACTTAGTGAGATGCTGTGTTTTTCACCATTACAAGTCGGGAACTGCGATATCTAATGTGAAAGCGCATGAAACCGTCGTAATCTTGTAGAAAACATTGTAAAGTAGCGAATAAAACGTTTTCTAACGATAGAAGTGCGAAGGTTCGGTTAGTTTGAGCTAGGTAGCGTCGTGAAACCACCAAAAACGATGTCATCTACGAGATAGTGTTGTTTTATTGCGAGTACGAAACTGCGATAGGTGAAATATTGGGAAAGCACACAAAATGGCATGAACTAGCCAGATACTGCGTCTTGTGCCGTTACAAGTGCGAAACTGCTTTATTGTGATATTCTCGTTAAAGCGCATGCAAGCGAGATACAGCGTTCTGTACTGTAATAAGTTGGTGAGAAACTGTGAGGTCAAGCAAATATCGTAATTGTGAACGAAACAGTGTAATTGAGCGTATTTAGATACAAGTGCGAATGTTAGGTTAGGTTGAGATATCAACCGTCGTAAAACCGCATTAAACAATGTCACTTAGTGAGATGTAGTGTTTTTCAACATTACAAGTCGGGAACTACGATATCTAATGTGAAAGCGCATGAAACCGTCGTAATCTTGTAGAAAACATTGTAAAGTAGCGAATAAAACGTTTTCTAACGATAGAAGTGCGAAGGTTCGGTTAGTTTGAGCTAGGTAGCGTCGTGAAACTACCAAAAACAACGTCATCTAACGAGATAGTGTTGTTTTATTGCGAGTACGAAACTGCGATAGGTGAAATGTTGTGAAAGCACACAAAACGGCATGAACAAGCCAAATACTGCGTGTTGTACCGTTACAAGTGCGAAACTGCTATGTTGTGATATTCTCGTTAAAGCGCATGCAAGCATCGTGAAACCTTAAAGAACGATGTCATTTAGCGAGATACAGCGTTCTGTACTGCAATAAGTTGGTGAAAAACTGTGAGGTTATGCAAATATCCTAATTGTGAACGAAACAGTGTAATAGAGCGTTTTTTAGTACAAGTGCGAATGTTAGGTTAGGTTAAGATTTGAACCGTCGTAAAACCGCATTAAACAATGTCACTTAGTGAGCTGTAGTGTTTTTCAACATTACAAGTCGGGAACTACGATATCTAATGTGAAAGCGCATGAAACCGTCGTAATCTTGTAGAAAACACTGTAAAGTTGCGAGTAAAACGTTTTCTAACGATAGAAGTGCGAAGGTTAGCTTGAGTTATGTTAGTTTAAGCTATGTAGCGTCGTGAAGCTACCAAAAACGTTTCATCTAACGAGATAGTGTTGTTTTATTGCGAGTATAAAACTGCGATAGGTGAAATGTTGTGAATGCACACAAAACGGCATGAACAAGCCAAACACTGCGTGTTCTACCGTTACAAGTGCAAAACTGCTATATTGTGATATTCTCGTTAAAGCGCATGCAAGCATCGTGAAACCTTAAAGAACAATGTCATTTAGCGAGATACAGCGTTCTGTACTGCAATAAGTTGGTGAAAAACTGTGAGGTTATGCAAATATCGTAATTGTGAACGAAACAGTGTAATAGAGCGTTTTTCAATACAAGTACGAATGTTAGGTTAGGTTAAGATATGAACCGTCGTAAAACCGCATTAAACAATGTCACTTAGTGAGATGCAGTGTTTTTCACCATTACAAGTTGGGAACTGCGATTCTAATGTGAAAGCGCTTGCAAACGTCGTTAGGTTAGGTTAGGTTAGGTTAGGTTACGTTAGGTTAGGTTAGGTTAAGTTTGGTTAGGTTAGGTTAGGTTAGGGCATGTTAGGTAAGGTTTGGTTAGGTTAGGTTAGGTTAGGTTGGTTTAGGTAAGGTTAGGTTAGGTTAAGATATGAACCGCGCTAAAACCGCATTAAACAATGTCACTTAGTGAGATGCTGTGTTTTTCACCATTACAAGTCGGGAACTGCGATATCTAATGTGAAAGCGCATGAAACCGTCGTAATCTTGTAGAAAACATTGTAAAGTAGCGAATAAAACGTTTTCTAACGATAGAAGTGCGAAGGTTAGCTTGAGTTATGTTAGTTTAAGCTATGTAGCGTCGTGATACTACCAAAAACGACGTCATCTAACGAGATAGTGTTGTTTTATTGCGAGTATTAAACTGCGATAGGTGAAATGTTGTGAATACACACAAAACGGCATGAACAAGCCAAATACTGCGTGTTCTACCGTTACAAGTGCGAAACTGCTATATTGTGATATTCTCGTTAAAGCGCATGCAAGCATCGTGAAACCTTAAAGAACAATGTCATTTAGCGAGATACAGCGTTCTGTACTGCAATATGTTGGTGAAAAACTGTGAGGTTATGCAAATATCGTAATTGTGAACGAAACAGTGTAATAGAGCGTTTTTCAATACAAGTACGAATGTTAGGTTAGGTTAAGATAAGAACCGTCGTAAAACCGCATTAAACAATGTCACTTAGTGAGATGCAGTGTTTTTCACCATTACAAGTTGGGAACTGCGATATCTAATGTGAAAGCGCTTGCAAACGTCGTTAGGTTAGGTTAGGTTAGGTTAGGTTAGGTTACGTTAGGTTAGGTTTGGTTAGGTTAGGTTAGGTTAGGTTGGGTTGAGTTGGGTTAGGTTAGGTTAGGTTAGGTTAGGTTGGGTTAGGTTAGGTTAGGTTACGTTAGGTTAGGTTAGGTTACGTTAGGTTAGGTTAGGTTAGGTTACGTTAGGTTAGGTTAGGTTAGGTAAGGATAATTTGGTTAGGTTAGGTAAGGTTAGGTTAGGTTAGGTTAGGTTGGGTTGGGTGTTGTTGGGTTGGGTTGGGTTGGGTTGGGTTAGGTTGGGTTAGGTTAGGTTAGGTTACGTTAGGTTAGGTTAGGTTAGGTTACGTTAGGTTATGTTAGGTTAGGTTAGGTTACGTTAGGTTAGGTTAGGTCAGGTAAGGTTAGGTTACGTTAGAATAGGTTAGGTTAGGTTACGTTAGGTTAGGTTAAGTTAGGTTAGGTTAGGTTTGGTTAGGTTACGTTAGGTTAGCTTAGGTTAGGTTAGGTTGGGTTGGGTTGGGTTAGGTTGGGTTAGGTTAGGTTAGGTTAGGTTAGGTTGGGTTAGGTTAGTTTAGGTTAGGTTAGGTTAGGTTAGGTTGGGTTGGGTTGGGTTAGGTTAGGTTAGGTTAGGTTAGGTTAGGTTAGGTTAAGGTATGAACCGTCGTAAAACCGCAATAAACAATGTCACTTAGTGAGATGCTGTGTTTTTCACCATTACAAGTCGGTAACTGTGATATCTAATGTGAAAGCGCATGAAACCGTCGTAATCTTGTAGAAAACATTGTAAAGCAGCGAATAAAACGTTTTCTAACGAAAGAAGTGCGAAGGTTAGGTTAGTTTAAGCTAGGTAGCGTCGTGAAACTACCAAAAACGACGTCATCTAACGAGATAGTGTTGTTTTATTGCGAGTACGAAACTGCGATAGGTGAAATGTTGTGAAAGCACACAAAACGGCATGAACAAGCCAAATACTGCGTGTTGTACCGTTACAAGTGCGAAACTGCTATGTTGTGATATTCTCGTTAAAGCGCATGCAAGCATCGTGAAACCTTAAAGAACGATGTCATTTAGCGAGATACAGCGTTCTGTACTGCAATAAGTTGGTGAAAAACTGTGAGGTTATGCAACTATCCTAATTGTGAACGAAACAGTGTAATAGAGCGTTTTTTAATACAAGTGCGAATGTTAGGTTAGGTTAAGATATGAACCGTCGTAAAACCGCATTAAACAATGTCACTTAGTGAGATGCAGTGTTTTTCACCATTACAAGTCGGGAACTGCGATATCTAATGTGAAAGCGCTTGCAAACGTCGTTAGGTTAGGTTAGGTTAGGTTAGGTTAGGTTAGGTTACGTTAGGTTAGGTTAGGTTAGGTTTGGTTAGGTTAGGTTAGGTTAGGTTAGGTTAGGGTATGTTAGGTAAGGTTTGGTTAGGTTAGGTTAGGTTAGGTTGGTTTAGGTAAGGTTAGGTTAGGTTAAGATATGAACCGCGCTAAAACCGCATTAAACAATGTCACTTAGTGAGATGCTGTGTTTTTCACCATTACAAGTCGGGAACTGCGATATCTAATGTGAAAGCGCATGAAACCGTCGTAATCTTGTAGAAAACATTGTAAAGTAGCGAATAAAACGTTTTCTAACGATAGAAGTGCGAAGGTTCGGTTAGTTTGAGCTAGGTAGCGTCGTGAAACCACCAAAAACGATGTCATCTATCGAGATAGTGTTGTTTTATTGCGAGTACGAAACTGCGATAGGTGAAATATTGGGAAAGCACACAAAATGGCATGAACTAGCCAGATACTGCGTCTTGTGCCGTTACAAGTGCGAAACTGCTTTATTGTGATATTCTCGTTAAAGCGCATGCAAGCGAGATACAGCGTTCTGTACTGTAATAAGTTGGTGAGAAACTGTGAGGTCAAGCAAATATCGTAATTGTGAACGAAACAGTGTAATTGAGCGTATTTAGATACAAGTGCGAATGTTAGGTTAGGTTGAGATATCAACCGTCGTAAAACCGCATTAAACAATGTCACTTAGTGAGATGTAGTGTTTTTCAACATTACAAGTCGGGAACTACGATATCTAATGTGAAAGCGCATGAAACCGTCGTAATCTTGTAGAAAACATTGTAAAGTAGCGAATAAAACGTTTTCTAACGATAGAAGTGCGAAGGTTCGGTTAGTTTGAGCTAGGTAGCGTCGTGAAACTACCAAAAACAACGTCATCTAACGAGATAGTGTTGTTTTATTGCGAGTACGAAACTGCGATAGGTGAAATGTTGTGAAAGCACACAAAACGGCATGAACAAGCCAAATACTGCGTGTTGTACCGTTACAAGTGCGAAACTGCTATGTTGTGATATTCTCGTTAAAGCGCATGCAAGCATCGTGAAACCTTAAAGAACGATGTCATTTAGCGAGATACAGCGTTCTGTACTGCAATAAGTTGGTGAAAAACTGTGAGGTTATGCAAATATCCTAATTGTGAACAAAACAGTGTAATAGAGCGTTTTTTAGTACAAGTGCGAATGTTAGGTTAGGTTAAGATATGAACCGTCGTAAAACCGCATTAAACAATGTCACTTAGTGAGATGCTGTGTTTTTCACCATTACAAGTCGGGAACTGCAATATCTAATGTGAAAGCGCATGAAACCGTCGTAATCTTGTAGAAAACATTGTAAAGTAGCGAATAAAACGTTTTCTAACGATAGAAGTGCGAAGGTTCGGTTAGTTTGAGCTAGGTAGCGTCGTGAAACCACCAAAAACGATGTCATCTAACGAGATAGTGTTGTTTTATTGCGAGTACGAAACTGCGATAGGTGAAATATTGGGAAAGCACACAAAATGGCATGAACTAGCCAAATACGGCGTCTTGTGCCGTTACAAGTGCGAAACTGCTTTATTGTGATATTCTCGTTAAAGCGCATGCAAGTATCGTGAAAATTTAAAGAACGATGTCATTTAGCGAGATACAGCGTTCTGTACTGTAATAAGTTGGTTAGAAACTGTGAGGTCAAGCAAATATCGTAATTGTGAACGAAACAGTGTAATTGAGCGTATTTAGTACAAGTGCGAATGTTAGGTTAGGTTGAGATATCAACCGTCGTAAAACCGCATTAAACAATGTCACTTAGTGAGCTGTAGTGTTTTTCAACATTACAAGTCGGGAACTACGATATCTAATGTGAAAGCGCATGAAACCGTCGTAATCTTGTAGAAAACACTGTAAAGTTGCGAGTAAAACGTTTTCTAACGATAGAAGTGCGAAGGTTAGCTTGAGTTGTTAGTTTAAGCTATGTAGCGTCGTGAAGCTACCAAAAACGACGTCATCTAACGAGATAGTGTTGTTTTATTGCGAGTATAAAACTGCGATAGGTGAAATGTTGTGAATGCACACAAAACGGCATGAACAAGCCAAATACTGCGTGTTCTACCGTTACAAGTGCAAAACTGCTATATTGTGATATTCTCGTTAAAGCGCTTGCAAGCATCGTGAAACCTTAAAGAACAATGTCATTTAGCGAGATACAGCGTTCTGTACTGCAATAAGTTGGTGAAAAACTGTGAGGTTATGCAAATATCGTAATTGTGAACGAAACAGTGTAATAGAGCGTTTTTCAATACAAGTACGAATGTTAGGTTAGGTTAAGATATGAACCGTCGTAAAACCGCATTAAACAATGTCACTTAGTGAGATGCAGTGTTTTTCACCATTACAAGTTGGGAACTGCGATATCTAATGTGAAAGCGCTTGCAAACGTCGTTAGGTTAGGTTAGGTTAGGTTAGGTTACGTTAGGTTAGGTTAGGTTAAGTTTGGTTAGGTTAGGTTAGGTTAGGGTATGTTAGGTAAGGTTTGGTTAGGTTAGGTTAGGTTAGGTTGGTTTAGGTAAGGTTAGGTTAGGTTAAGATATGAACCGCGCTAAAACCGCATTAAACAATGTCACTTAGTGAGATGCTGTGTTTTTCACCATTACAAGTCGGGAACTGCGATATCTAATGTGAAAGCGCATGAAACCGTCGTAATCTTGTAGAAAACATTGTAAAGTAGCGAATAAAACGTTTTCTAACGATAGAAGTGCGAAGGTTAGCTTGAGTTATGT
Source organism: Rhipicephalus microplus (assembly GCF_043290135.1). Lineage (NCBI taxonomy): Eukaryota > Metazoa > Arthropoda > Arachnida > Ixodida > Ixodidae > Rhipicephalus > Rhipicephalus microplus. The sequence continues at coordinate 3,985,695 of NW_027464606.1, read as the reverse complement.
TAGTTTAAGCTATGTAGCGTCGTGAAACTACCAAAAACGACGTCATCTAACGAGATAGTGTTGTTTTATTGCGAGTATTAAACTGCGATAGGTGAAATGTTGTGAATGCACACAAAACGGCATGAACAAGCCAAATACTGCGTGTTCTACCGTTACAAGTGCGAAACTGCTATATTGTGATATTCTCGTTAAAGCGCATGCAAGCATCGTGAAACCTTAAAGAACAATGTCATTTAGCGAGATACAGCGTTCTGTACTGCAATATGTTGGTGAAAAACTGTGAGGTTATGCAAATATCGTAATTGTGAACGAAACAGTGTAATAGAGCGTTTTTCAATACAAGTACGAATGTTAGGTTAGGTTAAGATAAGAACCGTCGTAAAACCGCATTAAACAATGTCACTTAGTGAGATGCAGTGTTTTTCACCATTACAAGTTGGGAACTGCGATATCTAATGTGAAAGCGCTTGCAACCGTCGTTAGGTTAGGTTAGGTTAGGTTAGGTTAGGTTAGGTTTGCTTAGGTTAGGTTAGGTTAGGTTAGATTAGGTTAGGTTGGGTTGAGTTGGGTTAGGTTAGGTTAGGTTAGGTTAGGTTGGGTTAGGTTAGGTTAGGTTACGTTAGGTTAGGTTAGGTTACGTTAGGTTAGGTTAGGTTAGGTAAGGATAATTTGGTTAGGTTAGGTAAGGTTAGGTTAGGTTAGGTTAGGTTGGGTTGGGTGTTGTTGGGTTGGGTTGGGTTGGGTTGGGTTAGGTTGGGTTAGGTTAGGTTAGGTTACGTTAGGTTAGGTTAGGTTACGTTAGGTTATGTTAGGTTAGGTTAGGTTACGTTAGGTTAGGTTAGGTCAGGTAAGGTTAGGTTACGTTAGAATAGGTTAGGTTAGGTTACGTTAGGTTAGGTTAATTTAGGTTAGGTTAGGTTTGGTTAGGTTAGGTTAGGTTAGCTTAGGTTAGGTTGGGTTGGGTTGGGTTAGGTTGGGTTAGGTTAGGTTAGGTTAGGTTAGGTTGGGTTAGGTTAGTTTAGGTTAGGTTAGGTTGGGTTAGGTTAGGTTAGGTTACGTTAGGTTAGGTTAGGTTACGTTAGGTTAGGTTAGGTTAGGTTACGTTAGGTTAGGTTAGGTTAGGTAAGGATAATTTGGTTAGGTTAGGTAAGGTTCGGTTAGGTTAGGTTAGGTTGGGTTGGGTGTTGTTGGGTTGGGTTGGGTTGGGTTGGGTTAGGTTAGGTTTGGTTAGGTTAGGTTAGGTTACGTTAGGTTAGGTTAGGTTGGGTTACGTTAGGTTATGTTAGGTTAGGTTAGGTTACGTTAGGTTAGGTTAGGTCAGGTAAGGTTAGGTTACGTTAGAATAGGTTAGGTTAGGTTACGTTAGGTTAGGTTAAGTTAGGTTAGGTTAGGTTTGGTTAGGTTAGGTTAGGTTAGGTTAGCTTAGGTTAGGTTGGGTTGGGTTGGGTTAGGTTGGGTTAGGTTAGGTTAGGTTAGGTTAGGTTGGGTTAGGTTAGTTTAGGTTAGGTTAGGTTAGGTTAGGTTGGGTTGGATTGGGTTAGGTTAGGTTAGGTTAGGTTAGGTTAAGGTATGAACCGTCGTAAAACCGCAATAAACAATGTCACTTAGTGAGATGCTGTGTTTTTCACCATTACAAGCCGGTAACTGTGATATCTAATGTGAAAGCGCATGAAACCGTCGTAATCTTGTAGAAAACATTGTAAAGCAGCGAATAAAACGTTTTCTAACGAAAGAAGTGCGAAGGTTAGGTTAGTTTAAGCTAGGTAGCGTCGTGAAACTACCAAAAACGACGTCATCTAACGAGATAGTGTCGTTTTATTGCGAGTACGAAACTGCGATAGGTGAAATGTTGTGAAAGCACACAAAACGGCATGAACAAGCCAAATACTGCGTGTTGTACCGTTACAAGTGCGAAACTGCTATGTTGTGATATTCTCGTTAAAGCGCATGCAAGCATCGTGAAACCTTAAAGAACGATGTCATTTAGCGAGATACAGCGTTCTGTACTGCAATAAGTTGGTGAAAAACTGTGAGGTTATGCAAATATCCTAATTGTGAACGAAACAGTGTGATAGAGCGTTTTTTAATACAAGTGCGAATGTTAGGTTAGGTTAAGATATGAACCGTCGTAAAACCGCATTAAACAATGTCACTTAGTGAGATGCAGTGTTTTTCACCATTACAAGTCGGGAACTGCGATATCTAATGTGAAAGCGCTTGCAACCGTCGTTAGGTTAGGTTAGGTTAGGTTAGGTTAGGTTAGGTTTGGTTAGGTTAGGTTAGGTTAGGTTAGATTAGGTTAGGTTGGGTTGAGTTGGGTTAGGTTAGGTTAGGTTAGGTTAGGTTGGGTTAGGTTAGGTTAGGTTACGTTAGGTTAGGTTAGGTTACGTTAGGTTAGGTTAGGTTAGGTTACGTTAGGTTAGGTTAGGTTAGGTAAGGATAATTTGGTTAGGTTAGGTAAGGTTAGGTTAGGTTAGGTTAGGTTGGGTTGGGTGTTGTTGGGTTGGGTTGGGTTGGGTTGGGTTAGGTTGGGTTAGGTTAGGTTAGGTTACGTTAGGTTAGGTTAGGTTAGGTTACGTTAGGTTATGTTAGGTTAGGTTAGGTTACGTTAGGTTAGGTTAGGTCAGGTAAGGTTAGGTTACGTTAGAATAGGTTAGGTTAGGTTACGTTAGGTTAGGTTAAGTTAGGTTAGGTTAGGTTTGGTTAGGTTACGTTAGGTTAGCTTAGGTTAGGTTAGGTTGGGTTGGGTTGGGTTAGGTTGGGTTAGGTTAGGTTAGGTTAGGTTAGGTTGGGTTAGGTTAGTTTAGGTTAGGTTAGGTTAGGTTAGGTTGGGTTGGGTTGGGTTAGGTTAGGTTAGGTTAGGTTAGGTTAGGTTAGGTTAGGTTAAGGTATGAACCGTCGTAAAACCGCAATAAACAATGTCACTTAGTGAGATGCTGTGTTTTTCACCATTACAAGTCGGTAACTGTGATATCTAATGTGAAAGCGCATGAAACCGTCGTAATCTTGTAGAAAACAATGTAAAGCAGCGAATAAAACGTTTTCTAACGAAAGAAGTGCGAAGGTTAGGTTAGTTTAAGCTAGGTAGCGTCGTGAAACTACCAAAAACGACGTCATCTAACGAGATAGTGTTGTTTTATTGCGAGTACGAAACTGCGATAGGTGAAATGTTGTGAAAGCACACAAAACGGCATGAACAAGCCAAATACTGCGTGTTGTACCGTTACAATTGCGAAACTGCTATGTTGTGATATTCTCGTTAAAGCGCATGCAAGCATCGTGAAACCTTAAAGAACGATGTCATTTAGCGAGATACAGCGTTCTGTACTGCAATAAGTTGGTGAAAAACTGTGAGGTTATGCAACTATCCTAATTGTGAACGAAACAGTGTAATAGAGCGTTTTTTAATACAAGTGCGAATGTTAGGTTAGGTTAAGATATGAACCGTCGTAAAACCGCATTAAACAATGTCACTTAGTGAGATGCAGTGTTTTTCACCATTACAAGTCGGGAACTGCGATATCTAATGTGAAAGCGCTTGCAAACGTCGTTAGGTTAGGTTAGGTTAGGTTAGGTTAGGTTAGGTTACGTTAGGTTAGGTTAGGTTAGGTTTGGTTAGGTTAGGTTAGGTTAGGTTAGGGTATGTTAGGTAAGGTTTGGTTAGGTTAGGTTAGGTTAGGTTGGTTTAGGTAAGGTTAGGTTAGGTTAAGATATGAACCGCGCTAAAACCGCATTAAACAATGTCACTTAGTGAGATGCTGTGTTTTTCACCATTACAAGTCGGGAACTGCGATATCTAATGTGAAAGCGCATGAAACCGTCGTAATCTTGTAGAAAACATTGTAAAGTAGCGAATAAAACGTTTTCTAACGATAGAAGTGCGAAGGTTCGGTTAGTTTGAGCTAGGTAGCGTCGTGAAACCACCAAAAACGATGTCATCTACGAGATAGTGTTGTTTTATTGCGAGTACGAAACTGCGATAGGTGAAATATTGGGAAAGCACACAAAATGGCATGAACTAGCCAGATACTGCGTCTTGTGCCGTTACAAGTGCGAAACTGCTTTATTGTGATATTCTCGTTAAAGCGCATGCAAGCGAGATACAGCGTTCTGTACTGTAATAAGTTGGTGAGAAACTGTGAGGTCAAGCAAATATCGTAATTGTGAACGAAACAGTGTAATTGAGCGTATTTAGATACAAGTGCGAATGTTAGGTTAGGTTGAGATATCAACCGTCGTAAAACCGCATTAAACAATGTCACTTAGTGAGATGTAGTGTTTTTCAACATTACAAGTCGGGAACTACGATATCTAATGTGAAAGCGCATGAAACCGTCGTAATCTTGTAGAAAACATTGTAAAGTAGCGAATAAAACGTTTTCTAACGATAGAAGTGCGAAGGTTCGGTTAGTTTGAGCTAGGTAGCGTCGTGAAACTACCAAAAACAACGTCATCTAACGAGATAGTGTTGTTTTATTGCGAGTGCGAAACTGCGATAGGTGAAATGTTGTGAAAGCACACAAAACGGCATGAACAAGCCAAATACTGCGTGTTGTACCGTTACAAGTGCGAAACTGCTATGTTGTGATATTCTCGTTAAAGCGCATGCAAGCATCGTGAAACCTTAAAGAACGATGTCATTTAGCGAGATACAGCGTTCTGTACTGCAATAAGTTGGTGAAAAACTGTGAGGTTATGCAAATATCCTAATTGTGAACGAAACAGTGTAATAGAGCGTTTTTTAGTACAAGTGCGAATGTTAGGTTAGGTTAAGATTTGAACCGTCGTAAAACCGCATTAAACAATGTCACTTAGTGAGCTGTAGTGTTTTTCAACATTACAAGTCGGGAACTACGATATCTAATGTGAAAGCGCATGAAACCGTCGTAATCTTGTAGAAAACACTGTAAAGTTGCGAGTAAAACGTTTTCTAACGATAGAAGTGCGAAGGTTAGCTTGAGTTATGTTAGTTTAAGCTATGTAGCGTCGTGAAGCTACCAAAAACGTTTCATCTAACGAGATAGTGTTGTTTTATTGCGAGTATAAAACTGCGATAGGTGAAATGTTGTGAATGCACACAAAACGGCATGAACAAGCCAAACACTGCGTGTTCTACCGTTACAAGTGCAAAACTGCTATATTGTGATATTCTCGTTAAAGCGCATGCAAGCATCGTGAAACCTTAAAGAACAATGTCATTTAGCGAGATACAGCGTTCTGTACTGCAATAAGTTGGTGAAAAACTGTGAGGTTATGCAAATATCGTAATTGTGAACGAAACAGTGTAATAGAGCGTTTTTCAATACAAGTACGAATGTTAGGTTAGGTTAAGATATGAACCGTCGTAAAACCGCATTAAACAATGTCACTTAGTGAGATGCAGTGTTTTTCACCATTACAAGTTGGGAACTGCGATTCTAATGTGAAAGCGCTTGCAAACGTCGTTAGGTTAGGTTAGGTTAGGTTAGGTTACGTTAGGTTAGGTTAGGTTAAGTTTGGTTAGGTTAGGTTAGGTTAGGGCATGTTAGGTAAGATTTGGTTAGGTTAGGTTAGGTTAGGTTGGTTTAGGTAAGGTTAGGTTAGGTTAAGATATGAACCGCGCTAAAACCGCATTAAACAATGTCACTTAGTGAGATGCTGTGTTTTTCACCATTACAAGTCGGGAACTGCGATATCTAATGTGAAAGCGCATGAAACCGTCGTAATCTTGTAGAAAACATTGTAAAGTAGCGAATAAAACGTTTTCTAACGAAAGAAGTGCGAAGGTTAGGTTAGTTTAAGCTAGGTAGCGTCGTGAAACTACCAAAAACGACGTCATCTAACGAGATAGTGTTGTTTTATTGCGAGTACGAAACTGCGATAGGTGAAATGTTGTGAAAGCACACAAAACGGCATGAACAAGCCAAATACTGCGTGTTGTACCGTTACAAGTGCGAAACTGCTATGTTGTGATATTCTCGTTAAAGCGCATGCAAGCATCGTGAAACCTTAAAGAACGATGTCATTTAGCGAGATACAGCGTTCTGTACTGCAATAAGTTGGTGAAAAACTGTGAGGTTATGCAACTATCCTAATTGTGAACGAAACAGTGTAATAGAGCGTTTTTTAATACAAGTGCGAATGTTAGGTTAGGTTAAGATATGAACCGTCGTAAAACCGCATTAAACAATGTCACTTAGTGAGATGCAGTTTTTCACCATTACAAGTCGGGAACTGCGATATCTAATGTGAAAGCGCTTGCAAACGTCGTTAGGTTAGGTTAGGTTAGGTTAGGTTAGGTTAGGTTACGTTAGGTTAGGTTAGGTTAGGTTTGGTTAGGTTAGGTTAGGTTAGGTTAGGTTAGGGTATGTTAGGTAAGGTTTGGTTAGGTTAGGTTAGGTTAGGTTGGTTTAGGTAAGGTTAGGTTAGGTTAAGATATGAACCGCGCTAAAACCGCATTAAACAATGTCACTTAGTGAGATGCTGTGTTTTTCACCATTACAAGTCGGGAACTGCGATATCTAATGTGAAAGCGCATGAAACCGTCGTAATCTTGTAGAAAACATTGTAAAGTAGCGAATAAAACGTTTTCTAACGATAGAAGTGCGAAGGTTCGGTTAGTTTGAGCTAGGTAGCGTCGTGAAACCACCAAAAACGATGTCATCTATCGAGATAGTGTTGTTTTATTGCGAGTACGAAACTGCGATAGGTGAAATATTGGGAAAGCACACAAAATGGCATGAACTAGCCAGATACTGCGTCTTGTGCCGTTACAAGTGCGAAACTGCTTTATTGTGATATTCTCGTTAAAGCGCATGCAAGCGAGATACAGCGTTCTGTACTGTAATAAGTTGGTGAGAAACTGTGAGGTCAAGCAAATATCGTAATTGTGAACGAAACAGTGTAATTGAGCGTATTTAGATACAAGTGCGAATGTTAGGTTAGGTTGAGATATCAACCGTCGTAAAACCGCATTAAACAATGTCACTTAGTGAGATGTAGTGTTTTTCAACATTACAAGTCGGGAACTACGATATCTAATGTGAAAGCGCATGAAACCGTCGTAATCTTGTAGAAAACATTGTAAAGTAGCGAATAAAACGTTTTCTAACGATAGAAGTGCGAAGGTTCGGTTAGTTTGAGCTAGGTAGCGTCGTGAAACTACCAAAAACAACGTCATCTAACGAGATAGTGTTGTTTTATTGCGAGTACGAAACTGCGATAGGTGAAATGTTGTGAAAGCACACAAAACGGCATGAACAAGCCAAATACTGCGTGTTGTACCGTTACAAGTGCGAAACTGCTATGTTGTGATATTCTCGTTAAAGCGCATGCAAGCATCGTGAAACCTTAAAGAACGATGTCATTTAGCGAGATACAGCGTTCTGTACTGCAATAAGTTGGTGAAAAACTGTGAGGTTATGCAAATATCCTAATTGTGAACAAAACAGTGTAATAGAGCGTTTTTTAGTACAAGTGCGAATGTTAGGTTAGGTTAAGATATGAACCGTCGTAAAACCGCATTAAACAATGTCACTTAGTGAGATGCTGTGTTTTTCACCATTACAAGTCGGGAACTGCAATATCTAATGTGAAAGCGCATGAAACCGTCGTAATCTTGTAGAAAACATTGTAAAGTAGCGAATAAAACGTTTTCTAACGATAGAAGTGCGAAGGTTCGGTTAGTTTGAGCTAGGTAGCGTCGTGAAACCACCAAAAACGATGTCATCTAACGAGATAGTGTTGTTTTATTGCGAGTACGAAACTGCGATAGGTGAAATATTGGGAAAGCACACAAAATGGCATGAACTAGCCAAATACGGCGTCTTGTGCCGTTACAAGTGCGAAACTGCTTTATTGTGATATTCTCGTTAAAGCGCATGCAAGTATCGTGAAAATTTAAAGAACGATGTCATTTAGCGAGATACAGCGTTCTGTACTGTAATAAGTTGGTTAGAAACTGTGAGGTCAAGCAAATATCGTAATTGTGAACGAAACAGTGTAATTGAGCGTATTTAGTACAAGTGCGAATGTTAGGTTAGGTTGAGATATCAACCGTCGTAAAACCGCATTAAACAATGTCACTTAGTGAGCTGTAGTGTTTTTCAACATTACAAGTCGGGAACTACGATATCTAATGTGAAAGCGCATGAAACCGTCGTAATCTTGTAGAAAACACTGTAAAGTTGCGAGTAAAACGTTTTCTAACGATAGAAGTGCGAAGGTTAGCTTGAGTTGTTAGTTTAAGCTATGTAGCGTCGTGAAGCTACCAAAAACGACGTCATCTAACGAGATAGTGTTGTTTTATTGCGAGTATAAAACTGCGATAGGTGAAATGTTGTGAATGCACACAAAACGGCATGAACAAGCCAAATACTGCGTGTTCTACCGTTACAAGTGCAAAACTGCTATATTGTGATATTCTCGTTAAAGCGCTTGCAAGCATCGTGAAACCTTAAAGAACAATGTCATTTAGCGAGATACAGCGTTCTGTACTGCAATAAGTTGGTGAAAAACTGTGAGGTTATGCAAATATCGTAATTGTGAACGAAACAGTGTAATAGAGCGTTTTTCAATACAAGTACGAATGTTAGGTTAGGTTAAGATATGAACCGTCGTAAAACCGCATTAAACAATGTCACTTAGTGAGATGCAGTGTTTTTCACCATTACAAGTTGGGAACTGCGATATCTAATGTGAAAGCGCTTGCAAACGTCGTTAGGTTAGGTTAGGTTAGGTTAGGTTACGTTAGGTTAGGTTAGGTTAAGTTTGGTTAGGTTAGGTTAGGTTAGGGTATGTTAGGTAAGGTTTGGTTAGGTTAGGTTAGGTTAGGTTGGTTTAATTAAGGTTAGGTTAGGTTAAGATATGAACCGCGCTAAAACCGCATTAAACAATGTCACTTAGTGAGATGCTGTGTTTTTCACCATTACAAGTCGGGAACTGCGATATCTAATGTGAAAGCGCATGAAACCGTCGTAATCTTGTAGAAAACATTGTAAAGTAGCGAATAAAACGTTTTCTAACGATAGAAGTGCGAAGGTTAGCTTGAGTTATGTTAGTTTAAGCTATGTAGCGTCGTGAAACTACCAAAAACGACGTCATCTAACGAGATAGTGTTGTTTTATTGCGAGTATTAAACTGCGAAATGTTGTGAATGCACACAAAACGGCATGAACAAGCCAAATACTGCGTGTTCTACCGTTACAAGTGCGAAACTGCTATATTGTGATATTCTCGTTAAAGCGCATGCAAGCATCGTGAAACCTTAAAGAACAATGTCATTTAGCGAGATACAGCGTTCTGTACTGCAATATGTTGGTGAAAAACTGTGAGGTTATGCAAATATCGTAATTGTGAACGAAACAGTGTAATAGAGCGTTTTTCAATACAAGTACGAATGTTAGGTTAGGTTAAGATAAGAACCGTCGTAAAACCGCATTAAACAATGTCACTTAGTGAGATGCAGTGTTTTTCACCATTACAAGTTGGGAACTGCGATATCTAATGTGAAAGCGCTTGCAACCGTCGTTAGGTTAGGTTAGGTTAGGTTAGGTTAGGTTAGGTTTGCTTAGGTTAGGTTAGGTTAGGTTAGATTAGGTTAGGTTGGGTTGAGTTGGGTTAGGTTAGGTTAGGTTAGGTTAGGTTGGGTTAGGTTAGGTTAGGTTACGTTAGGTTAGGTTAGGTTACGTTAGGTTAGGTTAGGTTAGGTAAGGATAATTTGGTTAGGTTAGGTAAGGTTAGGTTAGGTTAGGTTAGGTTGGGTTGGGTGTTGTTGGGTTGGGTTGGGTTGGGTTGGGTTAGGTTGGGTTAGGTTAGGTTAGGTTACGTTAGGTTAGGTTAGGTTACGTTAGGTTATGTTAGGTTAGGTTAGGTTACGTTAGGTTAGGTTAGGTCAGGTAAGGTTAGGTTACGTTAGAATAGGTTAGGTTAGGTTACGTTAGGTTAGGTTAATTTAGGTTAGGTTAGGTTTGGTTAGGTTAGGTTAGGTTAGCTTAGGTTAGGTTGGGTTGGGTTGGGTTAGGTTGGGTTAGGTTAGGTTAGGTTAGGTTAGGTTGGGTTAGGTTAGTTTAGGTTAGGTTAGGTTGGGTTAGGTTAGGTTAGGTTACGTTAGGTTAGGTTAGGTTACGTTAGGTTAGGTTAGGTTAGGTTACGTTAGGTTAGGTTAGGTTAGGTAAGGATAATTTGGTTAGGTTAGGTAAGGTTCGGTTAGGTTAGGTTAGGTTGGGTTGGGTGTTGTTGGGTTGGGTTGGGTTGGGTTGGGTTAGGTTAGGTTTGGTTAGGTTAGGTTAGGTTACGTTAGGTTAGGTTAGGTTGGGTTACGTTAGGTTATGTTAGGTTAGGTTAGGTTACGTTAGGTTAGGTTAGGTCAGGTAAGGTTAGGTTACGTTAGAATAGGTTAGGTTAGGTTACGTTAGGTTAGGTTAAGTTAGGTTAGGTTAGGTTTGGTTAGGTTAGGTTAGGTTAGGTTAGCTTAGGTTAGGTTGGGTTGGGTTGGGTTAGGTTGGGTTAGGTTAGGTTAGGTTAGGTTAGGTTGGGTTAGGTTAGTTTAGGTTAGGTTAGGTTAGGTTAGGTTGGGTTGGATTGGGTTAGGTTAGGTTAGGTTAGGTTAGGTTAAGGTATGAACCGTCGTAAAACCGCAATAAACAATGTCACTTAGTGAGATGCTGTGTTTTTCACCATTACAAGCCGGTAACTGTGATATCTAATGTGAAAGCGCATGAAACCGTCGTAATCTTGTAGAAAACATTGTAAAGCAGCGAATAAAACGTTTTCTAACGAAAGAAGTGCGAAGGTTAGGTTAGTTTAAGCTAGGTAGCGTCGTGAAACTACCAAAAACGACGTCATCTAACGAGATAGTGTCGTTTTATTGCGAGTACGAAACTGCGATAGGTGAAATGTTGTGAAAGCACACAAAACGGCATGAACAAGCCAAATACTGCGTGTTGTACCGTTACAAGTGCGAAACTGCTATGTTGTGATATTCTCGTTAAAGCGCATGCAAGCATCGTGAAACCTTAAAGAACGATGTCATTTAGCGAGATACAGCGTTCTGTACTGCAATAAGTTGGTGAAAAACTGTGAGGTTATGCAAATATCCTAATTGTGAACGAAACAGTGTGATAGAGCGTTTTTTAATACAAGTGCGAATGTTAGGTTAGGTTAAGATATGAACCGTCGTAAAACCGCATTAAACAATGTCACTTAGTGAGATGCAGTGTTTTTCACCATTACAAGTCGGGAACTGCGATATCTAATGTGAAAGCGCTTGCAAACGTCGTTAGGTTAGGTTAGGTTAGGTTAGGTTAGGTTAGGTTACGTTAGGTTAGGTTAGGTTAGGTTTGGTTAGGTTAGGTTAGGTTAGGTTAGGTTAGGGTATGTTAGGTAAGGTTTGGTTAGGTTAGGTTAGGTTAGGTTGGTTTAGGTAAGGTTAGGTTAGGTTAAGATATGAACCGCGCTAAAACCGCATTAAACAATGTCACTTAGTGAGATGCTGTGTTTTTCACCATTACAAGTCGGGAACTGCGATATCTAATGTGAAAGCGCATGAAACCGTCGTAATCTTGTAGAAAACATTGTAAAGTAGCGAATAAAACGTTTTCTAACGATAGAAGTGCGAAGGTTAGCTTGAGTTATGTTAGTTTAAGCTATGTAGCGTCGTGAAACTACCAAAAACGACGTCATCTAACGAGATAGTGTTGTTTTATTGCGAGTATTAAACTGCGATAGGTGAAATGTTGTGAATGCACACAAAACGGCATGAACAAGCCAAATACTGCGTGTTCTACCGTTACAAGTGCGAAACTGCTATATTGTGATATTCTCGTTAAAGCGCATGCAAGCATCGTGAAACCTTAAAGAACAATGTCATTTAGCGAGATACAGCGTTCTGTACTGCAATATGTTGGTGAAAAACTGTGAGGTTATGCAAATATCGTAATTGTGAACGAAACAGTGTAATAGAGCGTTTTTCAATACAAGTACGAATGTTAGGTTAGGTTAAGATAAGAACCGTCGTAAAACCGCATTAAACAATGTCACTTAGTGAGATGCAGTGTTTTTCACCATTACAAGTTGGGAACTGCGATATCTAATGTGAAAGCGCTTGCAACCGTCGTTAGGTTAGGTTAGGTTAGGTTAGGTTAGGTTAGGTTAGGTTAGGTTAGGTTTGGTTAGGTTAGGTTAGGTTAGGTTAGATTAGGTTAGGTTGGGTTGAGTTGGGTTAGGTTAGGTTAGGTTAGGTTAGGTTGGGTTAGGTTAGGTTAGGTTACGTTAGGTTAGGTTAGGTTACGTTAGGTTAGGTTAGGTTAGGTTAGGTTACGTTAGGTTAGGTTAGGTTAGGTAAGGATAATTTGGTTAGGTTAGGTAAGGTTAGGTTAGGTTAGGTTAGGTTGGGTTGGGTGTTGTTGGGTTGGGTTGGGTTGGGTTGGGTTAGGTTGGGTTAGGTTAGGTTAGGTTACGTTAGGTTAGGTTAGGTTAGGTTACGTTAGGTTATGTTAGGTTAGGTTAGGTTACGTTAGGTTAGGTTAGGTCAGGTAAGGTTAGGTTACGTTAGAATAGGTTAGGTTAGGTTACGTTAGGTTAGGTTAAGTTAGGTTAGGTTAGGTTTGGTTAGGTTACGTTAGGTTAGCTTAGGTTAGGTTAGGTTGGGTTGGGTTGGGTTAGGTTGGGTTAGGTTAGGTTAGGTTAGGTTAGGTTGGGTTAGGTTAGTTTAGGTTAGGTTAGGTTAAGTTAGGTTGGGTTGGGTTGGGTTAGGTTAGGTTAGGTTAGGTTAGGTTAGGTTAAGGTATGAACCGTCGTAAAACCGCAATAAACACTGTCACTTAGTGAGATGCTGTGTTTTTCACCATTACAAGTCGGTAACTGTGATATCTAATGTGAAAGCGCATGAAACCGTCGTAATCTTGTAGAAAACATTGTAAAGCAGCGAATAAAACGTTTTCTAACGAAAGAAGTGCGAAGGTTAGGTTAGTTTAAGCTAGGTAGCGTCGTGAAACTACCAAAAACGACGTCATCTAACGAGATAGTGTAGTTTTATTGCGAGTACGAAACTGCGATAGGTGAAATGTTGTGAAAGCACACAAAACGGCATGAACAAGCCAAATACTGCGTGTTGTACCGTTACAAGTGCGAAACTGCTATGTTGTGATATTCTCGTTAAAGCGCATGCAAGCATCGTGAAACCTTAAAGAACGATGTCATTTGGCGAGATACAGCGTTCTGTACTGCAATAAGTTGGTGAAAAACTGTGAGGTTATGCAAATATCCTAATTGTGAACGAAACAGTGTAATAGAGCGTTTTTTAATACAAGTGCGAATGTTAGGTTAGGTTAAGATATGAACCGTCGTAAAACCGCATTAAACAATGTCACTTAGTGAGATGCAGTGTTTTTCACCATTACAAGTCGGGAACTGCGATATCTAATGTGAAAGCGCTTGCAAACGTCGTTAGGTTAGGTTAGGTTAGGTTAGGTTAGGTTACGTTAGGTTAGGTTAGGTTAGGTTTGGTTAGGTTAGGTTAGGTTAGGTTAGGTTAGGGTATGTTAGGTAAGCTTTGGTTAGGTTAGGTTAGGTTAGGTTGGTTTAGGTAAGGTTAGGTTAGGTTAAGATATGAACCGCGCTAAAACCGCATTAAACAATGTCACTTAGTGAGATGCTGTGTTTTTCACCATTACAAGTCGGGAACTGCGATATCTAATGTGAAAGCGCATGAAACCGTCGTAATCTTGTAGAAAACATTGTAAAGTAGCGAATAAAACGTTTTCTAACGATAGAAGTGCGAAGGTTCGGTTAGTTTGAGCTAGGTAGCGTCGTGAAACCACCAAAAACGATGTCATCTAACGAGATAGTGTTGTTTTATTGCGAGTACGAAACTGCGATAGGTGAAATATTGGGAAAGCACACAAAATGGCATGAACTAGCCAGATACTGCGTCTTGTGCCGTTACAAGTGCGAAACTGCTTTATTGTGATATTCTCGTTAAAGCGCATGCAAGCGAGATACAGCGTTCTGTACTGTAATAAGTTGGTGAGAAACTGTGAGGTCAAGCAAATATCGTAATTGTGAACGAAACAGTGTAATTGAGCGTATTTAGATACAAGTGCGAACGTTAGGTTAGGTTGAGATATCAACCGTCGTAAAACCGCATTAAACAATGTCACTTAGTGAGATGTAGTGTTTTTCAACATTACAAGTCGGGAACTACGATATCTAATGTGAAAGCGCATGAAACCGTCGTAATCTTGTAGAAAACATTGTAAAGTAGCGAATAAAACGTTTTCTAACGATAGAAGTGCGAAGGTTCGGTTAGTTTGAGCTAGGTAGCGTCGTGAAACTACCAAAAACAACGTCATCTAACGAGATAGTGTTGTTTTATTGCGAGTACGAAACTGCGATAGGTGAAATGTTGTGAAAGCACACAAAACGGCATGAACAAGCCAAATACTGCGTGTTGTACCGTTACAAGTGCGAAACTGCTATGTTGTGATATTCTCGTTAAAGCGCATGCAAGCATCGTGAAACCTTAAAGAACGATGTCATTTAGCGAGATACAGCGTTCTGTACTGCAATAAGTTGGTGAAAAACTGTGAGGTTATGCAAATATCCTAATTGTGAACGAAACAGTGTAATAGAGCGTTTTTTAGTACAAGTGCGAATGTTAGGTTAGGTTAAGATATGAACCGTCGTAAAACCGCATTAAACAATGTCACTTAGTGAGATGATGTGTTTTTCACCATTACAAGTCGGGAACTGCAATATCTAATGTGAAAGCGCATGAAACCGTCGTAATCTTGTAGAAAACATTGTAAAGTAGCGAATAAAACGTTTTCTAACGATAGAAGTGCGAAGGTTCGGTTAGTTTGAGCTAGGTAGCGTCGTGAAACCACCAAAAACGATGTCATCTAACGAGATAGTGTTGTTTTATTGCGAGTACGAAACTGCGATAGGTGAAATATTGGGAAAGCACACAAAATGGCATGAACTAGCCAGATACGGCGTCTTGTGCCGTTACAAGTGCGAAACTGCTTTATTGTGATATTCTCGTTAAAGCGCATGCAAGTATCTTGAAAATTTAAAGAACGATGTCATTTAGCGAGATACAGCGTTCTGTACTGTAATAAGTTGGTTAGAAACTGTGAGGTCAAGCAAATATCGTAATTGTGAACGAAACAGTGTAATTGAGCGTATTTAGTACAAGTGCGAATGTTAGGTTAGGTTGAGATATCAACCGTCGTAAAACCGCATTAAACAATGTCACTTAGTGAGCTGTAGTGTTTTTCAACATTACAAGTCGGGAACTACGATATCTAATGTGAAAGCGCATGAAACCGTCGTAATCTTGTAGAAAACACTGTAAAGTTGCGAGTAAAACGTTTTCTAACGATAGAAGTGCGAAGGTTAGCTTGAGTTATGTTAGTTTAAGCTATGTAGCGTCGTGAAGCTACCAAAAACGACGTCATCTAACGAGATAGTGTTGTTTTATTGCGAGTATAAAACTGCGATAGGTGAAATGTTGTGAATGCACACAAAACGGCATGAACAAGCCAAATACTGCGTGTTCTACCGTTACAAGTGCAAAACTGCTATATTGTGATATTCTCGTTAAAGCGCTTGCAAGCATCGTGAAACCTTAAAGAACAATGTCATTTAGCGAGATACAGCGTTCTGTACTGCAATAAGTTGGTGAAAAACTGTGAGGTTATGCAAATATCGTTATTGTGAACGAAACAGTGTAATAGAGCGTTTTTCAATACAAGTACGAATGTTAGGTTAGGTTAAGATATGAACCGTCGTAAAACCGCATTAAACAATGTCACTTAGTCAGATGCAGTGTTTTTCACCATTACAAGTTGGGAACTGCGATATCTAATGTGAAAGCGCTTGCAAACGTCGTTAGGTTAGGTTAGGTTAGGTTAGGTTAGGTTACGTTAGGTTAGGTTAGGTTAAGTTTGGTTAGGTTAGGTTAGGTTAGGGTATGTTAGGTAAGGTTTGGTTAGGTTAGGTTAGGTTAGGTTGGTTTAGGTAAGGTTAGGTTAGGTTAAGATATGAACCGCGCTAAAACCGCATTAAACAATGTCACTTAGTGAGATGCTGTGTTTTTCACCATTACAAGTCGGGAACTGCGATATCTAATGTGAAAGCGCATGAAACCGTCGTAATCTTGTAGAAAACATTGTAAAGTAGCGAATAAAACGTTTTCTAACGATAGAAGTGCGAAGGTTAGCTTGAGTTATGTTAGTTTAAGCTATGTAGCGTCGTGAAACTACCAAAAACGACGTCATCTAACGAGATAGTGTTGTTTTATTGCGAGTAATAAACTGCGATAGGTGAAATGTTGTGAATGCACACAAAACGGCATGAACAAGCCAAATACTGCGTGTTCTACCGTTACAAGTGCGAAACTGCTATATTGTGATATTCTCGTTAAAGCGCATGCAAGCATCGTGAAACCTTAAAGAACAATGTCATTTAGCGAGATACAGCGTTCTGTACTGCAATATGTTGGTGAAAAACTGTGAGGTTATGCAAATAT
The DNA here is from genome assembly GCF_043290135.1 of Rhipicephalus microplus. Taxonomy (NCBI): domain Eukaryota; kingdom Metazoa; phylum Arthropoda; class Arachnida; order Ixodida; family Ixodidae; genus Rhipicephalus; species Rhipicephalus microplus. The sequence goes on along the minus strand of NW_027464606.1, from coordinate 3,969,185 downwards.
CGTAATTGTGAACGAAACAGTGTAATAGAGCGTTTTTCAATACAAGTACGAATGTTAGGTTAGGTTAAGATAAGAACCGTCGTAAAACCGCATTAAACAATGTCACTTAGTGAGATGCAGTGTTTTTCACCATTACAAGTCGGGAACTGCGATATCTGATGTGAAAGCGCTTGCAAACGTCGTTAGGTTAGGTTAGGTTAGGTTAGGTTAGGTTAGGTTACGTTAGGTTAGGTTAGGTTAGGTTTGGTTAGGTTAGGTTAGGTTAGCTTAGGTTAGGTTGGGTTGAGTTGGGTTAGGTTAGGTTAGGTGAGGTTGGGTTAGGTTAGGTTAGGTTACGTTAGGTTAGGTTAGGTTACGTTAGGTTAGGTTAGGTTAGGTTACGTTAGGTTAGGTTAGGTAAGGATAATTTGGTTAGGTTAGGTAAGGTTAGGTTAGGTTAGGTTAGGTTGGGTTGGGTGTTGTTGGGTTGGGTTGGGTTGGGTTAGGTTAGGTTAGGTTACGTTAGGTTAGGTTAGGTTACGTTAGGTTATGTTAGGTTAGGTTAGGTTACGTTAGGTTAGGTTAGGTCAGGTAAGGTTAGGTTACGTTAGAATAGGTTAGGTTAGGTTACGTTAGGTTAGGTTACGTTAGGTTAGGTTAATTTAGGTTAGGTTAGGTTTGGTTAGGTTAGGTTAGGTTAGCTTAGGTTAGGTTGGGTTGGGTTGGGTTAGGTTGGGTTAGGTTAGGTTAGGTTAGGTTAGGTTGGGTTAGGTTAGTTTAGGTTAGGTTAGGTTGGGTTAGGTTAGGTTAGGTTACGTTAGGTTAGGTTAGGTTACGTTAGGTTAGGTTAGGTTAGGTTACGTTAGGTTAGGTTAGGTTAGGTAAGGATAATTTGGTTAGGTTAGGTAAGGTTAGGTTAGGTTAGGTTAGGTTGGGTTGGGTGTTGTTGGGTTGGGTTGGGTTGGGTTGGGTTAGGTTAGGTTGGGTTAGGTTAGGTTAGGTTACGTTAGGTTAGGTTAGGTTGGGTTACGTTAGGTTATGTTAGGTTAGGTTAGGTTACGTTAGGTTAGGTTAGGTCAGGTAAGGTTAGGTTACGTTAGAATAGGTTAGGTTAGGTTACGTTAGGTTAGGTTAAGTTAGGTTAGGTTAGGTTTGGTTAGGTTAGGTTAGGTTAGCTTAGGTTAGGTTGGGTTGGGTTGGGTTAGGTTGGGTTAGGTTAGGTTAGGTTAGGTTAGGTTGGGTTAGGTTAGTTTAGGTTAGGTTAGGTTAGGTTAGGTTGGGTTGGATTGGGTTAGGTTAGGTTATGTTAGGTTAGGTTAAGGTATGAACCGTCGTAAAACCGCAATAAACAATGTCACTTAGTGAGATGTTGTGTTTTTCACCATTACAAGCCGGTAACTGTGATATCTAATGTGAAAGCGCATGAAACCGTCGTAATCTTGTAGAAAACATTGTAAAGCAGCGAATAAAACGTTTTCTAACGAAAGAAGTGCGAAGGTTAGGTTAGTTTAAGCTAGGTAGCGTCGTGAAACTACCAAAAACGACGTCATCTAACGAGATAGTGTCGTTTTATTGCGAGTACGAAACTGCGATAGGTGAAATGTTGTGAAAGCACACAAAACGGCATGAACAAGCCAAATACTGCGTGTTGTACCGTTACAAGTGCGAAACTGCTATGTTGTGATATTCTCGTTAAAGCGCATGCAAGCATCGTGAAACCTTAAAGAACGATGTCATTTAGCGAGATACAGCGTTCTGTACTGCAATAAGTTGGTGAAAAACTGTGAGGTTATGCAAATATCCTAATTGTGAACGAAACAGTGTAATAGAGCGTTTTTTAATACAAGTGCGAATGTTAGGTTAGGTTAAGATATGAACCGTCGTAAAACCGCATTAAACAATGTCACTTAGTGAGATGCAGTGTTTTTCACCATTACAAGTCGGGAACTGCGATATCTAATGTGAAAGCGCTTGCAAACGTCGTTAGGTTAGGTTAGGTTAGGTTAGGTTAGGTTACGTTAGGTTAGGTTAGGTTAGGTTAGGTTTGGTTAGGTTAGGTTAGGTTATGTTAGGTTAGGGTATGTTAGGTAAGGTTTGGTTAGGTTAGGTTAGGTTAGGTTGGTTTAGGTAAGGTTAGGTTAGGTTAAGATATGAACCGCGCTAAAACCGCATTAAACAATGTCACTTAGTAAGATGCTGTGTTTTTCACCATTACAAGTCGGGAACTGCGATATCTAATGTGAAAGCGCATGAAACCGTCGTAATCTTGTAGAAAACATTGTAAAGTAGCGAATAAAACGTTTTCTAACGATAGAAGTGCGAAGGTTCGGTTAGTTTGAGCTAGGTAGCGTCGTGAAACCACCAAAAACGATGTCATCTAACGAGATAGTGTTGTTTTATTGCGAGTACGAAACTGCGATAGGTGAAATATTGGGAAAGCACACAAAATGGCATGAACTAGCCAGATACTGCGTCTTGTGCCGTTACAAGTGCGAAACTGCTTTATTGTGATATTCTCGTTAAAGCGCATGCAAGTATCGTGAAACCTTAAAGAACGATGTCATTTAGCGAGATACAGCGTTCTGTACTGTAATAAGTTGGTGAGAAACTGTGAGGTCAAGCAAATATCGTAATTGTGAACGAAACAGTGTAATTCAGCGTATTTAGATACAAGTGCGAATGTTAGGTTAGGTTGAGATATCAACCGTCGTAAAACCGCATTAAACAATGTCACTTAGTGAGATGTAGTGTTTTTCAACATTACAAGTCGGGAACTACGATATCTAATGTGAAAGCGCATGAAACCGTCGTAATCTTGTAGAAAACATTGTAAAGTTGCGAGTAAAACGTTTTCTAACGATAGAAGTGCGAAGGTTAGCTTGAGTTATGTTAGTTTAAGCTATGTAGCGTCGTGAAACTACCAAAAACGACGTCATCTAACCAGATAGTGTTGTTTTATTGCGAGTATTAAACTGCGATAGGTGAAATGTTGTGAATGCACACAAAACGGCATGAACAAGCCAAATACTGCGTGTTCTACCGTTACAAGTGCGAAACTGCTATATTGTGATATTCTCGTTAAAGCGCATGCAAGCATCGTGAAACCTTAAAGAACAATGTCATTTAGCGAGATACAGCGTTCTGTACTGCAATAAGTTGGTGAAAAACTGTGAGGTTATGCAAATATCGTAATTGTGAACGAAACAGTGTAATAGAGCGTTTTTCAATACAAGTACGAATGTTAGGTTAGGTTAAGATATGAACCGTCGTAAAACCGCATTAAACAATGTCACTTAGTGAGATGCAGTGTTTTTCACCATTACAAGTTGGGAACTGCGATATCTAATGTGAAAGCGCTTGCAAACGTCGTTAGGTTAGGTTAGGTTAGGTTAGGTTAGGTTAGGTTACGTTAGGTTAGGTTTGGTTAGGTTAGGTTAGGTTAGGTTAGGTTATGTTAGGTTAGGTTGGGTTAGGTTAGGTTAGTAAAACTTTTATGTTTGCGCTGTAAAAGTATATTCTAGGTTAGGTTAGGTTACGTTAGGTTAAGGTATGAACCGTCGTAAAACCGCAATAAACAATGTCACTTAGTGAGATGCAGTGTTTTTCACCTTTACAAGTTGGGAACTGCGATATCTAATGTGAAAGCGCTTGAAACCGTCGTAATGTTGTAGAAAGCAATGTAAAGTAGCGAGTAAAACGTTTTCTAACGATAGAAGTGCGAAGGTTATGTTAGGTTGAGTTATGTTAGTTTAAGCTAGGTAGCGTCGTGAAACCACCAAAAACGACGTCATCTAACGAGATAGTGTTGTTTTATTGCGAGTACGAAACTGCGATAGGTGAAATGTTGTGAAAGCACGAAAAACGGCATGAACAAGCCAAATACTGCGTGTTGTAGCGTTACAAGTGCGAAACTGCTATGTTGTGACATTCTCGGTAAAGCGCATGCAAGTATCGTGAAACCTTAAAGAACGATGTCATTTAGCGAGATACAGCGTTCTGTACTGTAATAAGTTGGTGAGAAACTGTGAGGTCAAGCAAATATCGTAATTGTGAACGAAACAGTGTAATTGAGCGTCTTTAGATACAAGTGCGAATGTTAGGTTAGGTTGACATATCAACCGTCGTAAAACCGCATTAAACAATGTCACTTAGTGAGATGTAGTGTTTTTCAACATTACAAGTCGGGAACTACGATATCTAATGTGAAAGCGCATGAAACCGTCGTAATCTTGTAGAAAACATTGTAAAGTGGCGAGTAGAACGTTTTTTAACGATAGAAGTGCGAAGGTTAGGTTAGGTTAGGTTAGTTTAAGCTAGGTAGCGTCGTGAAACTACCAAAAACTACGTCATCTAACGAGATAGTGTTGTTTTATAGCGAGTATTAAACTGCGATAGGTGAAATGTTGTGAAAGCACACAAAACGGCATGAACAAGCCAAATACTGCGTGTTCTACCGTTACAAGTGCGAAACTGCTATATTGTGATATTCTCGTTAAAGCGTATGCAAGCATCGTGAAACCTTAAAGAACAATGTCATTTAGTGAGATACAGCGTTCTGTACTGCCATAAGTTGGTGAAAAACTGTGAGGTTATGCAAATATCGTAATTGTTAACAAAACAGTGTAATAGAGCGTTTTTAGATACAAGTGCGAATGTTAGGTTAGGTTAAGATATGAACCGTCGTAAAACCGCATTAAACAATGTCAATTACTGAGATGCAGTGTTTTTCACCATTAAAAGTGGGGAACTGCGATATTTAATGTGAAAGCGCTTGCAACCGTCGTTAGGTTAGGTTAGGTTAGGTTAGGTTAGGTTAGGTTAGGTTTGGTTAGGTTAGGTTAGGTTAGGTTAGGTTCGATTAGGTTAGGTTGGGTTGAGTTGGGTTAGGTTAGGTTAGGTTAGGTTGGGTTAGGTTAGGTTAGGTTACGTTAGGTTAGGTTAGGTTAGGTTACGTTAGGTTAGGTTAGGTTAGGTAAGGATAATTTGGTTAGGTTAGGTAAGGTTAGGTTAGGTTAGGTTAGGTTGGGTTGGGTGTTGGGTTGGGTTGGGTTGGGTTAGGTTGGGTTAGGTTAGGTTACGTTAGCTTAGGTTAGGTTAGGTTACGTTAGGTTATGTTAGGTTAGGTTAGGTTACGTTAGGTTAGGTTAGGTCAGGTAAGGTTAGGTTACGTTAGAATAGGTTAGGTTAGGTTACGTTAGGTTAGGTTAAGTTAGGTTAGGTTAGGTTTGGTTAGGTTAGGTTAGGTTAGCTCAGGTTAGGTTGGGTTGGGTTGGGTTAGGTTGGGTTAGGTTAGGTTAGGTTAGGTTGGGTTAGGTTAGTTTAGGTTAGGTTAGGTTAGGTTAGGTTGGGTTGGGTTGGGTTAGGTTAGGTTAGGTTAGGTTAGGTAAGGTTAGGTTAGGTTAGGTTAGGTTAGGTTAAGGTATGACCCGTCGTAAAACCGCATTAAACAATGTCACTTAGTGAGATGCAGTGTTTTTCACCTTTACAAGTTGGGAACTGTGATATCTAATGTGAAAGCGCTTGAAACCGTCGTAATGTTGTAGAAAGCAATGTAAAGTAGCGAGTAAAACGTTTTCTAACGATAGAAGTGCGAAGGTCATGTTAGGTTGAGTTATGTTAGTTTAAGCTAGCTAGCGTCGTGAAACTACCAAAAACAACGTCATCTAACGAGATAGTGTATTTTTATTGCGAGTACGAAACTGCGATAGGTGAAATGTTGTGAAAGCACACAAAACGGCATGAACAAGCCAAATACTGCGTGTTGTACCGTTACAAACGCGAAACTGCTATGTTGTGATATTCTCGTTAAAGCGCATGCAAGCATCGTGAAACCTTAAAGAACGATGTCATTTAGCGAGATACAGCGTTCTGTACTGCAATAAGTTGGTGAAAAACTGTGAGGTTATGCAAATATCCTAATTGTGAACGAAACAGTGTAATAGAGCGTTTTTTAATACAAGTGCGAATGTTAGGTTAGGTTAAGATATGAACCGTCGTAAAACCGCATTAAACAATGTCACTTAGTGAGATGCAGTGTTTTTCACCATTACAAGTCGGGAACTGCGATATCTAATGTGAAAGCGCTTGCAAACGTCGTTAGGTTAGGTTAGGTTAGGTTAGGTTAGGTTACGTTAGGTTAGGTTAGGTTAGGTTAGGTTTGGTTAGGTTAGGTTAGGTTAGGTTAGGTTAGGGTATGTTAGGTAAGGTTTGGTTAGGTTAGGTTAGGTTAGGTTGGTTTAGGTAAGGTTAGGTTAGGTTAAGATATGAACCGCGCTGAAACCGCATTAAACATGTCACTTAGTGAGATGCTGTGTTTTTCACCAATACAAGTCGGGAACTGCGATATCTAATGTGAAAGCGCATGAAACCGTCGTAATCTTGTAGAAAACATTGTAAAGTAGCGAATAAAACGTTTTCTAACGATAGAAGTGCGAAGGTTCGGTTAGTTTTAGCTTGGTAGCGTCGTGAAACCACCAAAAACGATGCCATCTAACGAGATAGTGTTGTTTTATTGCGAGTACGAAACTGCGATAGGTGAAATGTTGGGAAAGCACGCAAAGTGGCATGAACTAGCCAGATACTGCGTCTTGTGCCGTTACAAGTGCGAAACTGCTATATTGTGATATTCTCGTTAAAGCGCATGCAAGCATCGAGAAACCTTAAAGAACAATGTCATTTAGCGAGATACAGCGTTCTGTACTGCAATAAGTTGGTGAAAAACTGTGAGGTTATGCAAATATCGTAATTGTGAACGAAACAGTGTAATAGAGCGTTTTTCAATACAAGTACGAATGTTAGGTTAGGTTAAGATATGAACCGTCGTAAAACCGCATTAAACAATGTCACTTAGTGAGATGCAGTGTTTTTCAACATTACAAGTTGGGAACTGCGATATCTAATGTGAAAGCGCTTGCAAACGTCGTTAGGTTAGGTTAGGTTAGGTTAGGTTACGTTAGGTTAGGTTTGGTTAGGTTAGGTTAGGTTAGGTTATGTTAGGTTAGGTTGGGTTAGGTTAGGTTAGGTTACGTTAGGTTAAGGTATGAACCGTCGTAAAACCGCAATAAACAATGTCACTTAGTGAGATGCAGTGTTTTTCACCTTTAAAAGTTGGGAACTGCGATATCTAATGTGAAAGCGCTTGAAACCGTCGTAATGTTGTAGAAAGCAATGTAAAGTAGCGAGTAAAACGTTTTCTAACGATAGAAGTGCGAAGGTTATGTTAGGTTGAGTTATGTTAGTTTAAGCTAGGTAGCGTCGTGAAACCACCAAAAACGACGTCATCTAACGAGATAGTGTTGTTTTATTGCGAGTACGAAACTGCGATAGGTAAAATGTTGTGAAAGCACACAAAACGGCATGAACAAGCCAAATACTGCGTGTTGTACCGTTACAAGTGCGAAACTGCTATGTTGTGACATTCTCGGTAAAGCGCATGCAAGTATCGTGAAACCTTAAAGAACGATGTCATTTAGCGAGATACAGCGTTCTGTACTGTAATAAGTTGGTGAGAAACTGTGAGGTCAAGCAAATATCGTAATTGTGAACGAAACAGTGTAATTGAGCGTCTTTAGATACAAGTGCGAATGTTAGGTTAGGTTGACATATCAACCGTCGTAAAACCGCATTAAACAATGTCACTTAGTGAGATGTAGTGTTTTTCAACATTACAAGTCGGGAACTACGATATCTAATGTGAAAGCGCATGAAACCGTCGTAATCTTGTAGAAAACATTGTAGAGTGGCGAGTAAAACGTTTTCTAACGATAGAAGTGCGAAGGTTAGGTTAGGTTAGGTTAGTTTAAGCTAGGTAGCGTCGTGAAACTACCAAAAACGACGTCATCTAACGAGATAGTGTTGTTTTATAGCGAGTATTAAACTGCGATAGGTGAAATGTTGTGAAAGCACACAAAACGGCATGAACAAGCCAAATACTGCGTGTTCTACCGTTACAAGTGCGAAACTGCTATATTGTATTGTGATATTCTCGTTAAAGCGCATGCAAGCATCGTAAAACCTTAAAGAACAATGTCATTTAGCGAGATACAGCGTTCTGTACTGCAATAAGTTGGTGAAAAACTGTGAGGTTATGCAAATATCGTAATTGTGAACAAAACAGTGTAATAGAGCGTTTTTAGATACAAGTGCGAATGTTAGGTTAGGTTAAGATATGAACCGTCGTAAAACCGCATTAAACAATGTCAATTACTGAGATGCAGTGTTTTTCACCATTAAAAGTGGGGAACTGCGATATTTAATGTGAAAGCGCTTGCAACCGTCGTTAGGATAGGCTAGGTTAGGTTAGGTTAGGTTAGGTTAGGTTAGGTTAGGTTAGGTTTGGTTAGGTTAGGTTAGGTTAGGTTAGATTAGGTTAGGTTGGGTTGAGTTGGGTTAGGTTAGGTTAGGTTAGGTTGGGTTAGGTTAGGTTAGGTTACGTTAGGTTAGGTTAGGTTACGTTAGGTTAGGTTAGGTTGGGTTATGTTAGGTTAGGTTAGGTTAAGTTAGGTTAGGTTAGTTTTGGTTAGGTTAGGTTAGGTTAGCTTAGGTTAGGTTAGGTTGGGTTGGATTGGGTTAGGTTGGGTTGGGTTGGGTTAGGTTAGGTTAGGTTAGGTAAGGTTAGGTTAGGTTAGGTTAGGTTAAGGTATGAACCGTCGTAAAACCGCATTAAACAATGTCACTTAGTGAGATGCAGTGTTTTTCACCTTTACAAGTTGGGAACTGTGATATCTAATGTGAAAGCGCTTGAAACCGTCGTAATGTGGTAGAAAGCAATGTAAAGTAGCGAGTAAAACGTTTTCTAACGATAGAAGTGCGAAGGTCATGTTAGGTTGAGTTATGTTAGTTTAAGCTAGGTAGCGTCGTGAAACTACCAACAACAACGTCATCTAACGAGATAGTGTTGTTTTATTGCGAGTATTAAACTGCGATAGGTGAAATGTTGTGAATGCACACAAAACGGCATGAACAAGCCAAATACTGCGTGTTCTACCGTTACAAGTGCGAAACTGCTATATTGTGATATTCTCGTTAAAGCGCATGCAAGCATCGTGAAACCTTAAAGAACAATGTCATTTAGCGAGATACAGCGTTCTGTACTGCAATAAGTTGGTGAAAAACTGTGAGGTTATGCAAATATCGTAATTGTGAACGAAACAGTGTAATAGAGCGTTTTTCAATACAAGTACGAATGTTAGGTTAGGTTAAGATATGAACCGTCGTAAAACCGCATTAAACAATGTCACTTAGTGAGATGCAGTGTTTTTCAACATTACAAGTTGGGAACTGCGATATCTAATGTGAAAGCGCTTGCAAACGTCGTTAGGTTAGGTTAGGTTAGGTTAGGTTAGGTTACGTTAGGTTAGGTTTGGTTAGGTTAGGTTAGGTTAGGTTATGTTAGGTTAGGTTGGGTTAGGTTAGGTTAGGTTACGTTAGGTTAAGGTATGAACCGTCGTAAAACCGCAATAAACAATGTCACTTAGTGAGATGCAGTGTTTTTCACCTTTACAAGTTGGGAACTGCGATATCTAATGTGAAAGCGCTTGAAACCGTCGTAATGTTGTAGAAAGCAATGTAAAGTAGCGAGTAAAACGTTTTCTAACGATAGAAGTGCGAAGGTTATGTTAGGTTGAGTTATGTTAGTTTAAGCTAGGTAGCGTCGTGAAACCACCAAAAACGACGTCATCTAACGAGATAGTGTTGTTTTATTGCGAGTACGAAACTGCGATAGGTGAAATGTTGTGAAAGCACGAAAAACGGCATGAACAAGCCAAATACTGCGTGTTGTAGCGTTACAAGTGCGAAACTGCTATGTTGTGACATTCTCGGTAAAGCGCATGCAAGTATCGTGAAACCTTAAAGAACGATGTCATTTAGCGAGATACAGCGTTCTGTACTGTAATAAGTTGGTGAGAAACTGTGAGGTCAAGCAAATATCGTAATTGTGAACGAAACAGTGTAATTGAGCGTCTTTAGATACAAGTGCGAATGTTAGGTTAGGTTGACATATCAACCGTCGTAAAACCGCATTAAACAATGTCACTTAGTGAGATGTAGTGTTTTTCAACATTACAAGTCGGGAACTACGATATCTAATGTGAAAGCGCATGAAACCGTCGTAATCTTGTAGAAAACATTGTAAAGTGGCGAGTAAAACGTTTTTTAACGATAGAAGTGCGAAGGTTAGGTTAGGTTAGGTTAGTTTAAGCTAGGTAGCGTCGTGAAACTACCAAAAACTACGTCATCTAACGAGATAGTGTTGTTTTATAGCGAGTATTAAACTGCGATAGGTGAAATGTTGTGAAAGCACACAAAACGGCATGAACAAGCCAAATACTGCGTGTTCTACCGTTACAAGTGCGAAACTGCTATATTGTGATATTCTCGTTAAAGCGTATGCAAGCATCGTGAAACCTTAAAGAACAATGTCATTTAGTGAGATACAGCGTTCTGTACTGCCATAGGTTGGTGAAAAACTGTGAGGTTATGCAAATATCGTAATTGTTAACAAAACAGTGTAATAGAGCGTTTTTAGATACAAGTGCGAATGTTAGGTTAGGTTAAGATATGAACCGTCGTAAAACCGCATTAAACAATGTCAATTACTGAGATGCAGTGTTTTTCACCATTAAAAGTGGGGAACTGCGATATTTAATGTGAAAGCGCTTGCAACCGTCGTTAGGTTAGGTTAGGTTAGGTTAGGTTAGGTTAGGTTTGGTTAGGTTAGGTTAGGTTAGGTTAGGTTCGATTAGGTTAGGTTGGGTTGAGTTGGGTTAGGTTAGGTTAGGTTAGGTTGGGTTAGGTTAGGTTAGGTTACGTTAGGTTAGGTTAGGTTAGGTTACGTTAGGTTAGGTTAGGTTAGGTAAGGATAATTTGGTTAGGTTAGGTAAGGTTAGGTTAGGTTAGGTTAGGTTGGGTTGGGTGTTGTTGGGTTGGGTTGGGTTGGGTTAGGTTGGGTTAGGTTAGGTTACGTTAGCTTAGGTTAGGTTAGGTTACGTTAGGTTATGTTAGGTTAGGTTAGGTTACGTTAGGTTAGGTTAGGTCAGGTAAGGTTAGGTTACGTTAGAATAGGTTAGGTTAGGTTACGTTAGGTTAGGTTAAGTTAGGTTAGGTTAGGTTTGGTTAGGTTAGGTTAGGTTAGCTCAGGTTAGGTTGGGTTGGGTTGGGTTAGGTTGGGTTAGGTTAGGTTAGGTTAGGTTGGGTTAGGTTAGTTTAGGTTAGGTTAGGTTAGGTTAGGTTGGGTTGGGTTGGGTTAGGTTAGGTTAGGTTAGGTTAGGTTAGGTAAGGTTAGGTTAGGTTAGGTTAGGTTAGGTTAAGGTATGAACCGTCGTAAAACCGCATTAAACAATGTCACTTAGTGAGATGCAGTGTTTTTCACCTTTACAAGTTGGGAACTGTGATATCTAATGTGAAAGCGCTTGAAACCGTCGTAATGTTGTAGAAAGCAATGTAAAGTAGCGAGTAAAACGTTTTCTAACGATAGAAGTGCGAAGGTCATGTTAGGTTGAGTTATGTTAGTTTAAGCTAGCTAGCGTCGTGAAACTACCAAAAACAACGTCATCTAACGAGATAGTGTATTTTTATTGCGAGTACGAAACTGCGATAGGTGAAATGTTGTGAAAGCACACAAAACGGCATGAACAAGCCAAATACTGCGTGTTGTACCGTTACAAGTGCGAAACTGCTATGTTGTGATATTCTCGTTAAAGCGCATGCAAGCATCGTGAAACCTTAAAGAACGATGTCATTTAGCGAGATACAGCGTTCTGTACTGCAATAAGTTGGTGAAAAACTGTGAGGTTATGCAAATATCCTAATTGTGAACGAAACAGTGTAATAGAGCGTTTTTTAATACAAGTGCGAATGTTAGGTTAGGTTAAGATATGAACCGTCGTAAAACCGCATTAAACAATGTCACTTAGTGAGATGCAGTGTTTTTCACCATTACAAGTCGGGAACTGCGATATCTAATGTGAAAGCGCTTGCAAACGTCGTTAGGTTAGGTTAGGTTAGGTTAGGTTAGGTTACGTTAGGTTAGGTTAGGTTAGGTTAGGTTTGGTTAGGTTAGGTTAGGTTAGGTTAGGTTAGGGTATGTTAGGTAAGGTTTGGTTAGGTTAGGTTAGGTTAGGTTGGTTTAGGTAAGGTTAGGTTAGGTTAAGATATGAACCGCGCTGAAACCGCATTAAACATGTCACTTAGTGAGATGCTGTGTTTTTCACCAATACAAGTCGGGAACTGCGATATCTAATGTGAAAGCGCATGAAACCGTCGTAATCTTGTAGAAAACATTGTAAAGTAGCGAATAAAACGTTTTCTAACGATAGAAGTGCGAAGGTTCGGTTAGTTTTAGCTTGGTAGCGTCGTGAAACCACCAAAAACGATGCCATCTAACGAGATAGTGTTGTTTTATTGCGAGTACGAAACTGCGATAGGTGAAATATTGGGAAAGCACGCAAAACGGCATGAACAAGCCAAATACTGCGTGTTCTACCGTTACAAGTGCGAAACTGCTATATTGTGATATTCTCGTTAAAGCGCATGCAAGCATCGTGAAACCTTAAAGAACAATGTCATTTAGCGAGATACAGCGTTCTGTACTGCAATAAGTTGGTGAAAAACTGTGAGGTTATGCAAATATCGTAATTGTGAACGAAACAGTGTAATAGAGCGTTTTTCAATACAAGTACGAATGTTAGGTTAGGTTAAGATATGAACCGTCGTAAAACCGCATTAAACAATGTCACTTAGTGAGATGCAGTGTTTTTCAACATTACAAGTTGGGAACTGCGATATCTAATGTGAAAGCGCTTGCAAACGTCGTTAGGTTAGGTTAGGTTAGGTTAGGTTAGGTTACGTTAGGTTAGGTTTGGTTAGGTTAGGTTAGGTTAGGTTATGTTAGGTTAGGTTGGGTTAGGTTAGGTTAGGTTACGTTAGGTTAAGGTATGAACCGTCGTAAAACCGCAATAAACAATGTCACTTAGTGAGATGCAGTGTTTTTCACCTTTAAAAGTTGGGAACTGCGATATCTAATGTGAAAGCGCTTGAAACCGTCGTAATGTTGTAGAAAGCAATGTAAAGTAGCGAGTAAAACGTTTTCTAACGATAGAAGTGCGAAGGTTATGTTAGGTTGAGTTATGTTAGTTTAAGCTAGGTAGCGTCGTGAAACCACCAAAAACGACGTCATCTAACGAGATAGTGTTGTTTTATTGCGAGTACGAAACTGCGATAGGTAAAATGTTGTGAAAGCACACAAAACGGCATGAACAAGCCAAATACTGCGTGTTGTACCGTTACAAGTGCGAAACTGCTATGTTGTGACATTCTCGGTAAAGCGCATGCAAGTATCGTGAAACCTTAAAGAACGATGTCATTTAGCGAGATACAGCGTTCTGTACTGTAATAAGTTGGTGAGAAACTGTGAGGTCAAGCAAATATCGTAATTGTGAACGAAACAGTGTAATTGAGCGTCTTTAGATACAAGTGCGAATGTTAGGTTAGGTTGACATATCAACCGTCGTAAAACCGCATTAAACAATGTCACTTAGTGAGATGTAGTGTTTTTCAACATTACAAGTCGGGAACTACGATATCTAATGTGAAAGCGCATGAAACCGTCGTAATCTTGTAGAAAACATTGTAGAGTGGCGAGTAAAACGTTTTCTAACGATAGAAGTGCGAAGGTTAGGTTAGGTTAGGTTAGTTTAAGCTAGGTAGCGTCGTGAAACTACCAAAAACGACGTCATCTAACGAGATAGTGTTGTTTTATAGCGAGTATTAAACTGCGATAGGTGAAATGTTGTGAAAGCACACAAAACGGCATGAACAAGCCAAATGCTGCGTGTTCTACCGTTACAAGTGCGAAACTGCTATATTGTATTGTGATATTCTCGTTAAAGCGCATGCAAGCATCGTAAAACCTTAAAGAACAATGTCATTTAGCGAGATACAGCGTTCTGTACTGCAATAAGTTGGTGAAAAACTGTGAGGTTATGCAAATATCGTAATTGTGAACAAAACAGTGTAATAGAGCGTTTTTAGATACAAGTGCGAATGTTAGGTTAGGTTAAGATATGAACCGTCGTAAAACCGCATTAAACAATGTCAATTACTGAGATGCAGTGTTTTTCACCATTAAAAGTGGGGAACTGCGATATTTAATGTGAAAGCGCTTGCAACCGTCGTTAGGATAGGCTAGGTTAGGTTAGGTTAGGTTAGGTTAGGTTAGGTTAGGTTTGGTTAGGTTAGGTTAGGTTAGGTTAGATTAGGTTAGGTTGGGTTGAGTTGGGTTAGGTTAGGTTAGGTTAGGTTGGGTTAGGTTAGGTTAGGTTACGTTAGGTTAGGTTAGGTTACGTTAGGTTAGGTTAGGTTGGGTTATGTTAGGTTAGGTTAGGTTACGTTAGGTTAGGTTAGGTCAGGTAAGGTTAGGTTACGTTAGAATAGGTTAGGTTAGGTTACGTTAGGTTAGGTTAAGTTAGGTTAGGTTAGGTTTGGTTAGGTTAGGTTAGGTTAGCTTAGGTTAGGTTAGGTTGGGTTGGATTGGGTTAGGTTGGGTTGGGTTGGGTTAGGTTAGGTTAGGTTAGGTAAGGTTAGGTTAGGTTAGGTTAGGTTAAGGTATGAACCGTCGTAAAACCGCATTAAACAATGTCACTTAGTGAGATGCAGTGTTTTTCACCTTTACAAGTTGGGAACTGTGATATCTAATGTGAAAGCGCTTGAAACCGTCGTAATGTGGTAGAAAGCAATGTAAAGTAGCGAGTAAAACGTTTTCTAACGATAGAAGTGCGAAGGTCATGTTAGGTTGAGTTATGTTAGTTTAAGCTAGGTAGCGTCGTGAAACTACCAACAACAACGTCATCTAACGAGATAGTGTTGTTTTATTGCGAGTACGAAACTGCGATAGGTGAAATGTTGTGAAAGCACACAAAACGGCATGAACAAGCCAAATACTGCGTGTTGTACCGTTACAAGTGCGAAACTGCTATGTTGTGATATTCTCGTTAAAGCGCATGCAAGCATCGTGAAACCTTAAAGAACGATGTCATTTAGCGAGATACAGCGTTCTGTACTGCAATAAGTTGGTGAAAAACTGTGAGGTTATGCAAATATCCTAATTGTGAACGAAACAGTGTAATAGAGCGTTTTTTAATACAAGTGCGAATGTTAGGTTAGGTTAAGATATGAACCGTCGTAAAACCGCATTAAACAATGTCACTTAGTGAGATGCAGTGTTTTTCACCATTACAAGTCGGGAACTGCGATATCTAATGTGAAAGCGCTTGCAAACGTCGTTAGGTTAGGTTAGGTTAGGTTAGGTTAGGTTACGTTAGGTTAGGTTAGGTTAGGTTTGGTTAGGTTAGGTTAGGTTAGGGTAGGTTAGGGTATGTTAGGTAAGGTTTGGTTAGGTTAGGTTAGGTTAGGTTGGTTTAGGTAAGGTTAGGTTAGGTTAAGATATGAACCGCGCTAAAACCGCATTAAACAATGTCACTTAGTGAGAGGCTGTGTTTTTCACCATTACAAGTCGGGAACTGCGATATCTAATGTGAAAGCGCATGAAACCGTCGTAATCTTGTAGAAAACATTGTAAAGTAGCGAATAAAACGTTTTCTAACGATAGAAGTGCGAAGGTTAGCTTGAGTTATGTTAGTTTAAGCTATGTAGCGTCGTGAAACTACCAAAAACGACGTCATCTAACGAGATAGTGTTGTTTTATTGCGAGTATTAAACTGCGATAGGTGAAATGTTGTGAATGCACACAAAACGGCATGAACAAGCCAAATACTGCGTGTTCTACCGTTACAAGTGCGAAACTGCTATATTGTGATATTCTCGTTAAAGCGCATGCAAGCATCGTGAAACCTTAAAGAACAATGTCATTTAGCGAGATACAGCGTTCTGTACTGCAATAAGTTGGTGAAAAACTGTGAGGTTATGCAAATATCGTAATTGTGAACGAAACAGTGTAATAGAGCGTTTTTCAATACAAGTACGAATGTTAGGTTAGGTTAAGATATGAACCGTCGTAAAACCGCATTAAACAATGTCACTTAGTGAGATGCAGTGTTTTTCAACATTACAAGTTGGGAACTGCGATATCTAATGTGAAAGCGCTTGCAAACGTCGTTAGGTTTGGTTAGGTTAGGTTAGGTTAGGTTACGTTAGGTTAGGTTTGGTTAGGTTAGGTTAGGTTAGGTTATGTTAGGTTAGGTTGGGTTAGGTTAGGTTAGGTTACGTTAGGTTAAGGTATGAACCGTCGTAAAACCGCAATAAACAATGTCACTTAGTGAGATGCAGTGTTTTTCACCTTTACAAGTTGGGAACTGCGATATCTAATGTGAAAGCGCTTGCAACCGTCGTAATGTTGTAGAAAGCAATGTAAAGTAGCGAGTAAAACGTTTTCTAACGATAGAAGTGCGAAGGTTATGTTAGGTTGAGTTATGTTAGTTTAAGCTAGGTAGCGTCGTGAAACCACCAAAAACGACGTCATCTAACGAGATAGTGTTGTTTTATTGCGAGTACGAAACTGCGATAGGTAAAATGTTGTGAAAGCACACAAAACGGCATGAACAAGCCCAATACTGCGTGTTGTACCGTTACAAGTGCGAAACTGCTATGTTGTGACATTCTCGGTAAAGCGCATGCAAGTATCGTGAAACCTTAAAGAACGATGTCATTTAGCGAGATACAGCGTTCTGTACTGTAATAAGTTGGTGAGAAACTGTGAGGTCAAGCAAATATCGTAATTGTGAACGAAACAGTGTAATTGAGCGTCTTTATATACAAGTGCGAATGTTAGGTTAGGTTGACATATCAACCGTCGTAAAACCGCATTAAACAATGTCACTTAGTGAGATGTAGTGTTTTTCAACTTTACAAGTCGGGAACTACGATATCTAATGTGAAAGCGCATGAAACCGTCGTAATCTTGTAGAAAACATTGTAAAGTGGCGAGTAAAACGTTTTCTAACGATAGAAGTGCGAAGGTTAGGTTAGGTTAGGTTAGGTTACGTTAGGTTAGGTTAGGTTACGTTAGGTTATGTTAGGTTAGGTTAGGTTACGTTAGGTTAGGTTAGGTCAGGTAAGGTTAGGTTACGTTAGAATAGGTTAGGTTAGGTTACGTTAGGTTAGGTTAAGTTAGGTTAGGTTAGGTTTGGTTAGGTTAGGTTAGGTTAGCTTAGGTTAGGTTAGGTTGGGTTGGGTTGGGTTGGGTTGGGTTGGGTTAGGTTAGGTAAGGTTAGGTTAGGTTAGGTTAGGTTAAGGTATGAACCGTCGTAAAACCGCATTAAACAATGTCACTTAGTGAGATGCAGTGTTTTTCACCTTTACAAGTTGGGAACTGTGATGTCTAATGTGAAAGCGCTTGAAACCGTCGTAATGTGGTAGAAAGCAATGTAAAGTAGCGAGTAAAACGTTTTCTAACGATAGAAGTGCGAAGGTCATGTTAGGTTGAGTTATGTTAGTTTAAGCTAGGTAGCGTCGTGAAACTACCAAAAACAACGTCATCTAACGAGATAGTGTTGTTTTATTGCGAGTACGAAACTGCGATAGGTGAAATGTTGTGAAACACACAAAACGGCATGAACAAGCCAAATACTGCGTGTTGTACCGTTACAAGTGCGAAACTGCTATGTTGTGATATTCTCGTTAAAGCGCATGCAAGCATCGTGAAACCTTAAAGAACGATGTCATTTAGCGAGATACAGCGTTCTGTACTGCAATAAGTTGGTGAAAAACTGTGAGGTTATGCAAATATCCTAATTGTGAACGAAACAGTGTAATAGAGCGTTTTTTAATACAAGTGCGAATGTTAGGTTAGGTTAAGATATGAACCGTCGTAAAACCGCATTAAACAATGTCACTTAGTGAGATGCAGTGTTTTTCACCATTACAAGTCGGGAACTGCGATATCTAATGTGAAAGCGCTTGCAAACGTCGTTAGGTTAGGTTAGGTTAGGTTAGGTTACGTTAGGTTAGGTTAGGTTAGGTTAGGTTTGGTTAGGTTAGGTTAGGTTAGGTTAGGTTAGGGTATGTTAGGTAAGGTTTGGTTAGGTTAGGTTAGGTTAGGTTGGTTTAGGTAAGGTTAGGTTAGGTTAAGATATGAACCGCGCTAAAACCGCATTAAACAATGTCACTTAGTAAGATGCTGTGTTTTTCACCATTACAAGTCGGGAACTGCGATATCTAATGTGAAAGCGCATGAAACCGTCGTAATCTTGTAGAAAACATTGTAAAGTAGCGAATAAAACGTTTTCTAACGATAGAAGTGCGAAGGTTCGGTTAGTTTGAGCTAGGTAGCGTCGTGAAACCACCAAAAACGATGTCATCTAACGAGATAGTGTTGTTTTATTGCGAGTACGAAACTGCGATAGGTGAAATATTGGGAAAGCACACAAAATGGCATGAACTAGCCAGATACTGCGTCTTGTGCCGTTACAAGTGCGAAACTGCTTTATTGTGATATTCTCGTTAAAGCGCATGCAAGTATCGTGAAACCTTAAAGAACGATGTCATTTAGCGAGATACAGCGTTCTGTACTGTAATAAGTTGGTGAGAAACTGTGAGGTCAAGCAAATATCGTAATTGTGAACGAAACAGTGTAATTCAGCGTATTTAGATACAAGTGCGAATGTTAGGTTAGGTTGAGATATCAACCGTCGTAAAACCGCATTAAACAATGTCACTTAGTGAGATGTAGTGTTTTTCAACATTACAAGTCGGCAACTACGATATCTAATGTGAAAGCGCATAAAACCGTCGTAATCTTGTAAAAACATTGTAAAGTTGCGAGTAAAACGTTTTCTAACGATAGAAGTGCGAAGGTTAGCTTGAGTTATGTTAGTTTAAGCTATGTAGCGTCGTGAAACTACCAAAAACGACGTCATCTAACAAGATAGTGTTGTTTTATTGCGAGTATTAAACTGCGATAGGTGAAATGTTGTGAATGCACACAAAACGGCATGAACAAGCCAAATACTGCGTGTTCTACCGTTACAAGTGCGAAACTGCTATATTGTGATATTCTCGTTAAAGCGCATGCAAGCATCGTGAAACCTTAAAGAACAATGTCATTTAGCGAGATACAGCGTTCTGTACTGCAATAAGTTGGTGAAAAACTGTGAGGTTATGCAAATATCGTAATTGTGAACGAAACAGTGTAATAGAGCGTTTTTCAATACAAGTACGAATGTTAGGTTAGGTTAAGATATGAACCGTCGTAAAACCGCATTACACAATGTCACTTAGTGAGATGCAGTGTTTTTCACCATTACAAGTTGGGAACTGCGATATCTAATGTGAAAGCGCTTGCAAACGTCGTTAGGTTAGGTTAGGTTAGGTTAGGTTAGGTTAGGTTACGTTAGGTTAGGTTTGGTTAGGTTTGGTTAGGTTAGGTTAGGTTATGTTAGGTTAGGTTGGGTTAGGTTAGGTTAGGTTACGTTAGGTTAAGGTATGAACCGTCGTAAAACCGCAATAAACAATGTCACTTAGTGAGATGCAGTGTTTTTCACCTTTACAAGTTGGGAACTGCGATATCTAATGTGAAAGCGCTTGAAACCGTCGTAATGTTGTAGAAAGCAATGTAAAGTAGCGAGTAAAACGTTTTCTAACGATAGAAGTGCGAAGGTTATGTTAGGTTGAGTTATGTTAGTTTAAGCTAGGTAGCGTCGTGAAACCACCAAAAACGACGTCATCTAACGAGATAGTGTTGTTTTATTGCGAGTACGAAACTGCGATAGGTAAAAAGTTGTGAAAGCACGAAAAACGGCATGAACAAGCCAAATACTGCGTGTTGTACCGTTACAAGTGCGAAACTGCTATGTTGTGACATTCTCGGTAAAGCGCATGCAAGTATCGTGAAACCTTAAAGAACGATGTCATTTAGCGAGATACAGCGTTCTGTACTGTAATAAGTTGGTGAGAAACTGTGAGGTCAAGCAAATATCGTAATTGTGAACGAAACAGTGTAATTGAGCGTCTTTAGATACAAGTGCGAATGTTTGGTTAGGTTGACATATCAACCGTCGTAAAACCGCATTAAACAATGTCACTTAGTGAGATGTAGTGTTTTTCAACATTACAAGTCGGGAACTACGATATCTAATGTGAAAGCGCATGAAACCGTCGTAATCTTGTAGAAAACATTGTAAAGTGGCGAGTAAAACGTTTTTTAACGATAGAAGTGCGAAGGTTAGGTTAGGTTAGGTTAGTTTAAGCTAGGTAGCGTCGTGAAACTACCAAAAACTACGTCATCTAACGAGATAGTGTTGTTTTATAGCGAGTATTAAACTGCGATAGGTGAAATGTTGTGAAAGCACACAAAACGGCATGAACAAGCCAAATACTGCGTGTTCTACCGTTACAAGTGCGAAACTGCTATATTGTGATATTCTCGTTAAAGCGTATGCAAGCATCGTGAAACCTTAAAGAACAATGTCATTTAGCGAGATACAGCGTTCTGTACTGCAATAAGTTGGTGAAAAACTGTGAGGTTATGCAAATATCGTAATTGTTAACAAAACAGTGTAATAGAGCGTTTTTAGATACAAGTGCGAATGTTAGGTTAGGTTAAGATATGAACCGTCGTAAAACCGCATTAAACAATGTCAATTACTGAGATGCAGTGTTTTTCACCATTAAAAGTGGGGAACTGCGATATTTAATGTGAAAGCGCTTGCAACCGTCGTTAGGTTAGGTTAGGTTAGGTTAGGTTAGGTTAGGTTAGGTTAGGTTTGGTTAGGTTAGGTTAGGTTAGGTTAGGTTCGATTAGGTTAGGTTGGGTTGAGTGGGGTTAGGTTAGGTTAGGTTGGGTTAGGTTAGGTTAGGTTACGTTAGGTTAGGTTAGGTTAGGTTACGTTAGGTTAGGTTAGGTTAGGTAAGGATAATTTGGTTAGGTTAGGTAAGGTTAGGTTAGGTTAGGTTAGGTTGGGTTGGGTGTTGTTGGGTTGGGTTGGGTTGGGTTAGGTTGGGTTAGGTTAGGTTACGTTAGCTTAGGTTAGGTTAGGTTACGTTAGGTTATGTTAGGTTAGGTTAGGTTACGTTAGGTTAGGTTAGGTCAGGTAAGGTTAGGTTACGTTAGAATAGGTTAGGTTAGGTTACGTTAGGTTAGGTTAGGTTAGGTTAGGTTTGGTTAGGTTAGGTTAGGTTAGCTCAGGTTAGGTTGGGTTGGGTTGGGTTAGGTTGGGTTAGGTTAGGTTAGGTTAGGTTGGGTTAGGTTAGTTTAGGTTAGGTTAGGTTAGGTTAGGTTGGGTTGGGTTGGGTTAGGTTAGGTTAGGTTAGGTTAGGTTAGGTAAGGTTAGGTTAGGTTAGGTTAGGTTAGGTTAAGGTATGAACCGTCGTAAAACCGCATTAAACAATGTCACTTAGTGAGATGCAGTGTTTTTCACCTTTACAAGTTGGGAACTGTGATATCTAATGTGAAAGCGCTTGAAACCGTCGTAATGTTGTAGAAAGCAATGTAAAGTAGCGAGTAAAACGTTTTCTAACGATAGAAGTGCGAAGGTCATGTTAGGTTGAGTTATGTTAGTTTAAGCTAGGTAGCGTCGTGAAACTACCAAAAACAACGTCATCTAACGAGATAGTGTTGTTTTATTGCGAGTACGAAACTGCGATAGGTGAAATGTTGTGAAAGCACACAAAACGGCATGAACAAGCCAAATACTGCGTGTTGTACCGTTACAAGTGCGAAACTGCTATGTTGTGATATTCTCGTTAAAGCGCATGCAAGCATCGTGAAACCTTAAAGAACGATGTCTTTTAGCGAGATACAGCGTTCTGTACTGCAATAAGTTGGTGAAAAACTGTGAGGTTATGCAAATATCCTAATTGTGAACGAAACAGTGTAATAGAGCGTTTTTTAATACAAGTGCGAATGTTAGGTTAGGTTAAGATATGAACCGTCGTAAAACCGCATTAAACAATGTCACTTAGTGAGATGCAGTGTTTTTCACCATTACAAGTCCGGAACTGCGATATCTAATGTGAAAGCGCTTGCAAACGTCGTTAGGTTAGGTTAGGTTAGGTTAGGTTAGGTTACGTTAGGTTAGGTTAGGTTAGGTTTGGTTAGGTTAGGTTAGGTTAGGGTAGGTTAGGGTATGTTAGGTAAGGTTTGGTTAGGTTAGGTTAGGTTAGGTTGGTTTAGGTAAGGTTAGGTTAGGTTAAGATATGAACCGCGCTAAAACCGCATTAAACAATGTCACTTAGTGAGAGGCTGTGTTTTTCACCATTACAAGTCGGGAACTGCGATATCTAATGTGAAAGCGCATGAAACCGTCGTAATCTTGTAGAAAACATTGTAAAGTAGCGAATAAAACGTTTTCTAACGATAGAAGTGCGAAGGTTCGGTTAGTTTTAGCTAGGTAGCGTCGTGAAACCACCAAAAACGATGTCATCTAACGAGATAGTGTTATTTTATTGCGAGTACGAAACTGCGATAGGTGAAATATTGGGAAAGCACGCAAAATGGCATGAACTAGCCAGATACTGCGTCTTGTGCCGTTACAAGTGCGAAACTGCTATATTGTGATATTCTCGTTAAAGCGCATGCAAGCATCGTGAAACCTTAAAGAACAATGTCATTTAGCGAGATACAGCGTTCTGTACTGCAATAAGTTGGTGAAAAACTGTGAGGTTATGCAAATACCGTAATTGTGAACGAAACAGTGTAATAGAGCGTTTTTCAATACAAGTACGAATGTTAGGTTAGGTTAAGATATGAACCGTCGTAAAACCGCATTAAACAATGTCACTTAGTGAGATGCAGTGTTTTTCACCATTACAAGTTGGGAACTGCGATATCTAATGTGAAAGCGCTTGCAAACGTCGTTAGGTTAGGTTAGGTTAGGTTAGGTTACGTTAGGTTAGGTTTGGTTAGGTTAGGTTAGGTTAGGTTAGGTTATGTTAGGTTAGGTTGGGTTAGGTTAGGTTAGGTTACGTTAGGTTAAGGTATGAACCGTCGTAAAACCGCAATAAACAATGTCACTTAGTGAGATGCAGTGTTTTTCACCTTTACAAGTTGGGAACTGCGATATCTAATGTGAAAGCGCTTGAAACCGTCGTAATGTTGTAGAAAGCAATGTAAAGTAGCGAGTAAAACGTTTTCTAACGATAGAAGTGCGAAGGTTATGTTAGGTTGAGTTATGTTAGTTTAAGCTAGGTAGCGTCGTGAAACCACCAAAAACGACGTCATCTAACGAGATAGTGTTGTTTTATTGCGAGTACGAAACTGCGATAGGTAAAATGTTGTGAATGCACGAAAAACGGCATGAACAAGCCAAATACTGCGTGTTGTACCGTTACAAGTGCGAAACTGCTATGTTGTGACATTCTCGGTAAAGCGCATGCAAGTATCGTGAAACCTTAAAGAACGATGTCATTTAGCGAGATACAGCGTTCTGTACTGTAATAAGTTGGTGAGAAACTGTGAGGTCAAGCAAATATCGTAATTGTGAACGAAACAGTGTAATTGAGCGTCTTTAGATACAAGTGCGAATGTTAGGTTAGGTTGACATATCAACCGTCGTAAAACCGCATTAAACAATGTCACTTAGTGAGATGTAGTGTTTTTCAACATTACAAGTCGGGAACTACGATATCTAATGTGAAAGCGCATGAAACCGTCGTAATCTTGTAGAAAACATTGTAAAGTGGCGAGTAAAACGTTTTTTAACGATAGAAGTGCGAAGGTTAGGTTAGGTTAGGTTAGTTTAAGCTAGGTAGCGTCGTGAAACTACCAAAAACTACGTCATCTAACGAGATAGTGTTGTTTTATAGCGAGTATTAAACTGCGATAGGTGAAATGTTGTGAAAGCACACAAAACGGCATGAACAAGCCAAATACTGCGTGTTCTACCGTTACAAGTGCGAAACTGCTATATTGTGATATTCTCGTTAAAGCGTATGCAAGCATCGTGAAACCTTAAAGAACAATGTCATTTAGCGAGATACAGCGTTCTGTACTGCAATAAGTTGGTGAAAAACTGTGAGGTTATGCAAATATCGTAATTGTTAACAAAACAGTGTAATAGAGCGTTTTTAGATACAAGTGCGAATGTTAGGTTAGGTTAAGATATGAACCGTCGTAAAACCGCATTAAACAATGTCAATTACTGAGATGCAGTGTTTTTCACCATTAAAAGTGGGGAACTGCGATATTTAATGTGAAAGCGCTTGCAACCGTCGTTAGGTTAGGTTAGGTTAGGTTAGGTTAGGTTAGGTTTGGTTAGGTTAGGTTAGGTTAGGTTAGGTTCGATTGGGTTAGGTTGGGTTGAGTTGGGTTAGGTTAGGTTAGGATAGGTTGGGTTAGGTTAGGTTAGGTTACGTTAGGTTAGGTTAGGTTAGGTTACGTTAGGTTAGGTTAGGTTAGGTAAGGATAATTTGGTTAGGTTAGGTAAGGTTAGGTTAGGTTAGGTTAGGTTGGGTTGGGTGTTGTTGGGTTGGGTTGGGTTGGGTTAGGTTGGGTTAGGTTAGGTTACGTTAGCTTAGGTTAGGTTAGGTTACGTTAGGTTATGTTAGGTTAGGTTAGGTTACGTTAGGTTAGGTTAGGTCAGGTAAGGTTAGGTTACGTTAGAATAGGTTAGGTTAGGTTACGTTAGGTTAGGTTGAGTTAGGTTAGGTTAGGTTTGGTTAGGTTAGGTTAGGTTAGCTCAGGTTAGGTTGGGTTGGGTTGGGTTAGGTTGGGTTAGGTTAGGTTAGGTTAGGTTGGGTTAGGTTAGTTTAGGTTAGGTTAGGTTAGGTTAGGTTGGGTTGGGTTGGGTTAGGTTAGGCTAGGTTAGGTTAGGTAAGGTTAGGTTAGGTTAGGTTAGGTTAGGTTAAGGTATGAACCGTCGTAAAACCGCATTAAACAATGTCACTTAGTGAGATGCAGTGTTTTTCACCTTTACAAGTTGGGAACTGTGATATCTAATGTGAAAGCGCTTGAAACCGTCGTAATGTTGTAGAAAGCAATGTAAAGTAGCGAGTAAAACGTTTTCTAACGATAGAAGTGCGAAGGTCATGTTAGGTTGAGTTATGTTAGTTTAAGCTAGGTAGCGTCGTGAAACTACCAAAAACAACGTCATCTAACGAGATAGTGTTGTTTTATTGCGAGTACGAAACTGCGATAGGTGAAATGTTGTGAAAGCACACAAAACGGCATGAACAAGCCAAATACTGCGTGTTGTACCGTTACAAGTGCGAAACTGCTATGTTGTGATATTCTCGTTAAAGCGCATGCAAGCATCGTGAAACCTTAAAGAACGATGTCATTTAGCGAGATACAGCGTTCTGTACTGCAATAAGTTGGTGAAAAACTGTGAGGTTATGCAAATATCCTAATTGTGAACGAAACAGTGTAATAGAGCGTTTTTTAATACAAGTGCGAATGTTAGGTTAGGTTAAGATATGAACCGTCGTAAAACCGCATTAAACAATGTCACTTAGTGAGATGCAGTGTTTTTCACCATTACAAGTCGGGAACTGCGATATCTAATGTGAAAGCGCTTGCAAACGTCGTTAGGTTAGGTTAGGTTAGGTGAGGTTAGGTTACGTTAGGTTTGGTTTGGTTAGGTTAGGTTAGGTTGGGTTGAGTTGGGTTAGGTTAGGTTAGGTTAGGTTAGGTTGGGTTAGGTTAGGTTAGGTTACGTTAGGTTAGGTTAGGTTACGTTAGGTTAGGTTAGGTTAGGTTACGTTAGGTTATGTTAGGTTAGGTTAGGTTACGTTAGGTTAGGTTAGGTCAGGTAAGGTTAGGTTACGTTAGAATAGGTTAGGTTAGGTTACGTTAGGTTAGGTTAAGTTAGGTTAGGTAAGGTTTGGTTAGGTTAGGTTAGGTTAGCTTAGGTTAGGTTAGGTTGGGTTGGGTTGGGTTAGGTTGGGTTGGGTTGGGTAAGGTTAGGTTAGGTTAGGTTAGGTAAGGTTAGGTTAGGTTAGGTTAGGTTAAGGTATGAACCGTCGTAAAACCGCATTAAACAATGTCACTTAGTGAGATGCAGTGTTTTTCACCTTTACAAGTTGGGAACTGTGATATCTAATGTGAAAGCGCTTGAAACCGTCGTAATGTGGTAGAAAGCAATGTAAAGTAGCGAGTAAAACGTTTTCTAACGATAGAAGTGCGAAGGTCATGTTAGGTTGAGTTATGTTTAAGCTAGGTAGCGTCGTGAAACTACCAACAACAACGTCATCTAACGAGATAGTGTTGTTTTATTGCGAGTACGAAACTGCGATAGGTGAAATGTTGTGAATGCACACAAAACGGCATGAACAAGCCAAATACTGCGTGTTGTACCGTTACAAGTGCGAAACTGCTATGTTGTGATATTCTCGTTAAAGCGCATGCAAGCATCGTGAAACCTTAAAGAACGATGTCATTTAGCGAGATACAGCGTTCTGTACTGCAATAAGTTGGTGAAAAACTGTGAGGTTATGCAAATATCCTAATTGTGAACGAAACAGTGTAATAGAGCGTTTTTTAATACAAGTGCGAATGTTAGGTTAGGTTAAGATATGAACCGTCGTAAAACCGCTTTAAACAATGTCACTTAGTGAGATGCAGTGTTTTTCACCATTACAAGTCGGGAACTGCGATATCTAATGTGAAAGCGCTTGCAAACGTCGTTAGGTTAGGTTAGGTTAGGTTAGGTTAGGTTAGGTTAGGTTACGTTAGGTTAGGTTAGGTTAGGTTTGGTTAGTTTAGGTTAGGTTAGGTTAGGTTAGGGTATGTTAGGTAAGGTTTGGTTAGGTTAGGTTAGGTTAGGTTGGTTTAGGTAAGGTTAGGTTAGGTTAAGATATGAACCGCGCTAAAACCGCATTAAACAATGTCACTTAGTGAGATGCTGTGTTTTTCACCATTACAAGTCGTTAACTGCGATATCTAATGTGAAAGCGCATGAAACCGTCGTAATCTTGTAGAAAACATTGTAAAGTAGCGAATAAAATGTTTTCTAACGATAGAAGTGCGAAGGTTAGCTTGAGTTATGTTAGTTTAAGCTATGTAGCGTCGTGAAACTACCAAAAACGACGTCATCTAACGAGATAGTGTTGTTTTATTGCGAGTATTAAACTGCGATAGGTGAAATGTTGTGAATGCACACAAAACGGCATGAACAAGCCAAATACTGCGTGTTCTACCGTTACAAGTGCGAAACTGCAATATTGTGATATTCCCGTTAAAGCGCATGCAAGCATCGTGAAACCTTAAAGAACAATGTCATTTAGCGAGATACAGCGTTCTGTACTGCAATGAGTTGGTGAAAAACTGTGATGTTATGCAAATATCGTAATTGTGAACGAAACAGTGTAATAGAGCGTTTTTCAATACAAGTACGAATGTTAGGTTAGGTTAAGATATGAACCGTCGTAAAACCGCATTAAACAATGTCACTTAGTGAGATGCAGTGTTTTTCACCATTACAAGTTGGGAACTGCGATATCTAATGTGAAAGCGCTTGCAAACGTCGTTCGGTTAGGTTAGGTTAGGTGAGGTTAGGTTACGTTAGGTTAGGTTTGGTTAGGTTAGGTTAGGTTAGGTTATGTTAGGTTAGGTTGGGTTAGGTTAGGTTAGGTTACGTTAGGTTAAGGTATGAACCGTCGTAAAACCGCAATAAACAATGTCACTTAGTGAGATGCTGTGTTTTTCACCTTTACAAGTTGGGAACTGCGATATCTAATGTGAAAGCGCTTGAAACCGTCATAATGTTGTAGAAAGCAATGTAAAGTAGCGAGTAAAACGTTTTCTAACGACAGAAGTGCGAAGGTCATGTTAGGTTGAGTTATGTTAGTTTAAGCTAGGTAGCGTCGTGAAACCACCAAAAACGACGTCTTCTAACGAGATAGTGTTGTTTTATAGCGAGTATTAAACTGCGATAGGTGAAATGTTGTGAAAGCACACAAAACGGCATGAACAAGCCAAATACTGCGTGTTCTACCGTTACAAGTGCGAAACTGCTATATTGTGATATTCTCGTTAAAGCGTATGCAAGCATCGTGAAACCTTAAAGAACAATGTCATTTAGCGAGATACAGCGTTCTGTACTGCAATAAGTTGGTGAAAAACTGTGAGGTTATGCAAATATCGTAATTGTTAACACAACAGTGTAATAGAGCGTTTTTAGATACAAGTGCGAATGTTAGGTTAGGTTAAGATATGAACCGTCGTAAAACCGCATTAAACAATGTCAATTACTGAGATGCAGCGTTTTTCACCATTAAAAGTGGGGAACTGCGATATTTAATGTGAAAGCGCTTGCAACCGTCGTTAGGTTAGGTTAGGTTAGGTTAGGTTAGGTTAGGTTAGGTTTGGTTAGGTTAGGTTAGGTTAGGTTAGGTTAGATTAGGTTAGGTTGGGTTGAGTTGGGTTAGGTTAGGTTAGGTTAGGTTAGGTTGGGTTAGGTTAGGTTAGGTTACGTTAGGTTAGGTTAGGTTAGGTTACGTTAGGTTAGGTTAGGTTAGGTAAGGATAATTTGGTTGGGTTAGGTAAGGTTAGGTTAGGTTAGGTTAGGTTGGGTTGGGTGTTGTTGGGTTGGGTTGGGTTGGGTTAGGTTGGGTTAGGTTAGGTTACGTTAGCTTAGGTTAGGTTAGGTTACGTTAGGTTATGTTAGGTTAGGTTAGGTTACGTTAGGTTAGGTTAGGTCAGGTAAGGTTAGGTTACGTTAGAATAGGTTAGGTTAGGTTACGTTAGGTTAGGTTGAGTTAGGTTAGGTTAGGTTTGGTTAGGTTAGGTTAGGTTAGCTCAGGTTAGGTTGGGTTGGGTTGGGTTAGGTTGGGTTAGGTTAGGTTAGGTTAGGTTGGGTTAGGTTAGTTTAGGTTAGGTTAGGTTAGGTTAGGTTGGGTTGGGTTGGGTTAGGTTAGGCTAGGTTAGGTTAGGTAAGGTTAGGTTAGGTTAGGTTAGGTTAGGTTAAGGTATGAACCGTCGTAAAACCGCATTAAACAATGTCACTTAGTGAGATGCAGTGTTTTTCACCTTCACAAGTTGGGAACTGTGATATCTAATGTGAAAGCGCTTGAAACCGTCGTAATGTTGTAGAAAGCAATGTAAAGTAGCGAGTAAAACGTTTTCTAACGATAGAAGTGCGAAGGTCATGTTAGGTTGAGTTATGTTAGTTTAAGCTAGGTAGCGTCGTGAAACTACCAAAAACAACGTCATCTAACGAGATAGTGTTGTTTTATTGCGAGTACGAAACTGCGATAGGTGAAATGTTGTGAAAGCACACAAAACGGCATGAACAAGCCAAATACTGCGTGTTGTACC